>NC_142930.1:165643014-165648014 GCF_046866305.1 Octopus bimaculoides
GAGGGAGAAAATCGATTACATCGATCCCAATGCGTAACTGGTACTTATTTTATCGACCCTAAAAGAATGAAAGACAAAATCGATCTCGGCGGAATTTGAACTCAACATAAAGATGGACAAAATTCCGCCGTTAAGCATTTTCTCCGGCCAGCTAAAGACTCTGCCAGCCCACCGTGTAAGATTTAATCCTTGATACGAACAGAAAAATAACGAAGGATCATAAGTTAATCGTTTGCTATAAAATGACAAAAATCTATCTTCAACAACCAAAGACTTTGTAACAATATTAACGGTTTTTTTTTTGTTCTGTTTTTTTCAAATGTTTTCCTTCATTCCTGTGTTATAGGATTCCTTCATTCCTAAAGAGTGGTATGGGTGGTTCTGTTTTAATTCTCTGATTTCACATTCTAAATCTCTCCAAATGTTTTCAGTTTCTCAATCATTTTACTTCTGTTACTCGTGCGTTACGTACATTTACGAAATCCATACATGTCCTCGTATTATCGCTGTTAAAATTCTGGACTGTTTTCTCCTGTGAATATACTTCAAAATTCAGTTTATAGAACAGATGACTTATACACCCTCCACAAACAAGGGAGTGACGAGGATAAAGAGATTTTCGGAAAAGTTTTTCTTTATATATCATAGGCGCAGGCATGACTGTGTGGTAAGAAGCTTGCTTCCCAACCTCATGGTTCTGGGTTCAGTTCCACTGCGTGGCATCTTAGGCACGTGTCTTTTACTATAACCTTAGTCCAACCAAAGCCTTGTGAATGGATTTGGTAGTCGGAAACTGAAAGAAGCCCATCGTATATATGCATATATGAACATATACATATACACATACACACATACGACGGTCCCTGTTCTCTTAAGTCGGTCTTAAAATGCTGTCATTACGTTTTCCCGTATCCTGGTTGTTTATTTAAGTAAAAATTAGAGATTTGTTTTTTTAAAAATCAATTTCGAGGGTTTGGTGGTGGCTCCCATCTGCTAACTCTGTTTGTTAAAGTTTTCAAATTTGACGGACGCCTTTTTGCTGTCCAAGACATGTTGCAAAAGATTGTGAGGAAGCAAAGCGAATAGAGTTGAAGCGAAAGAAATGATTCTTCACCGCAAAGAACAGCCAAGTTCACAGATTTTTTTGTTCTTTATTCTTTTACTTTATTCTTTCACTTGTTTCATGGACCTCGGCCATGCTGGGGCACCGCCTTCAAGAATTTTAGTTGAATAAATCGACTCTAGTATCCGCTTTTTTTAAAGCCTAGTATTTATTCTATCGGTCTCTTTTGTTGAACAGCTAAGTTACAAGGACGTAACGCTGGTTGTCAAGCAGTGGTAGGGGACCCACAAAGACACACGCACGCGCACACACACACAGATATATATACTTATATATACACACGCGCACGCACACACACACACACACACACACACACACACACATATATATATATATATATATATATATATATATATATATATATATATATACACGAAGGGCTTCTTTCAGTTTCCTTCTACTAAATCCACTCACAAAGCTTTGGTCGGCCCCAGGCTACAATAAAAGTCACTTGCCCAAGGTACCACGCAGTGGGACTGAACCAGGAACCATGTGGTCGGAAAGTAAACTTCTCACTACACGGCCACGCTTGCGCCTATCCACACAGCCACGCCTGCGGAAAGGAGCTTTGGTTTTCCTTGCGTTGCCATCCCTAAATTTGTATATCAGGTACAACATTTTGTAATGTCTCGTTCATTTTTAAAGCTGTGCGATGCCTTATGAGTATCGTTACTTCGAGAAAGCTGGCGGAATCGTCAGCACGGCGGAATCGTCAGCACGGCGGAATCGTCAGCACGGCGGAATCGTCAGCACGGCGGGCGAAATGCTCAGCGGCTTTTCGCCCGTCTTTACGTTCTGAGTTCAAATTCCACAGATATCGACTTTGCCTTTTATCCTTCCGGGTTCAATGAAATAAGCACCAGCTGAGCACTGGGGTCGATGTACTCAACTTCCCCCCACTTCCCCCCACTTCCCCCGAAATTGCAGCTATTATTATGATTATTAGCTTAATAAAACAGGTTCCAACGTAATTAATTATAAACATATGAACGGTCAAATAATCTACGAGTGATTGATTATTCTTCAAAGGATTTCAGACTTGATCCTAAGTGATTAAGCATCGGTACTGGACGATAATATTTGCACTGAGTTTAACTCAAGACATTCTTAATCCGTTTTGACAGTTTTGTTAAATTTTCAGAAGCAAATACAAAAATATTTGGGGTATTTTAATTCCTTAACCCTTACATTTTTTGTTTCGTGCAAACCAATTCTTTAAAAACCAATCCCAATATTTCCTTGAATCATTATTCTTGGTTACCAAGGCAGCAAGCTGGCAGAATCGTTAGCGCGCCGGGCGAAATGCTCTGCGGTATTTCGTCTGTCTTTATGTTTTGAGTTCAAATTCCGCCGAGGTCGACTTTGCTTTCATCCTTTCGGGGTCGATAAATTAAGTACCTGTTACATACTGGGGTCGATCTAATCAACTTAATCCTTTTGTCTGTCCTTCTTTGTCCCCTCTGTGTGTAGCCCCTTGTGGGCAATAAAGAAATAAGAAACGTTAGCACGCCGGGCGAAATGCTGAGCGGTATTTCGTCTGTCTTTACGTTCTTGGTTCAAATTCCGCCGAGGTCGACTTTGCCTTTCATCCTTTTGGAGTCGATGAATTAAGTACCAGTTGCGTACTGGGGCCGATCTAATCGACTGGCCCTTTCCCTCAAAATTTCGGGCCTTCTGCCTAGAGTAGAAAAGATTATTCTTGGTTAAACTAAATAAAATTAAAAGCGATTTATAAAATACCAACAACAATAATAGTCCTTTTTTACTATAGGTACAAGGCTTGAAATCTAGGGGAAGGGAATAGTCGATTACATCGACCCCAATACTTAACTGGTACTTATTTTATCGATTTCCAAAGGACGGAAGGCAAAGTCGACCTCGGTGGAATTTGAACTCAGAATGTAAAGACGGACGAAATGCCTCTATGCATTTTGTCCGGCATGCTAACGATTCTGCCAGTTTGCTGCCTTCTTTCTATTATAGGCTCAAGGCCTGAAATTCGATGTGGAGGGTGCTAGTCGTTTACAGTGACCCAGTGTTACACTGGTATTGATTTTATCGATGCTAAAACGATGACAGGCGAAGTCGATCTCGGCGGGATTTGAACCCAGAACTTGAAGACAAACAAGATGATGCTAACGATTCTGGCAGTTCAGTACCTTAATAGCAGTGGTTCCAAATCTTGGCATAAACTCAACAATTTCAGTGGAGGGGCTAAGACGATTAAATCGAACCCCACCACCTTCCAGTGCTCAACTAAATCAGAACCCTTCCTACCAGAGGCACAAGGCCTGAAATTTTGTTGGAAATAGTAAAAACATTACATCAATCGAATTCCGAAAGGACGGAAGGTAAAGTCGACCTCTGCGGAATTTGAACTCAGAACGGAAAGAGGGCGGAAATGCCGCTAAGCATTTTTCCGGCGCGCTAACGGTGCCGCCAGGTCGCTGCCTTGCTGTGTCTTAATGATATTTTTTTCCTATGGGCTCACTTTTCGTTTGATACAAAATCAATTCCAAGTTCACGAAAGACTGTCACCAGAGTAATTTAATAGAGTAAAACTGAAATTACTTTTTCTTGGAATCTGATCTGTCCTCGTAAAGCTTCGGCATTTGCTTACATAATGATGGCAATACATTACATTTATGCTACCATATATTAAGGATTATCTAGCTTTATATATATATATATATATATATGTGTGTGTGTGTGTGTGTGTGTGTGTGTGTGTGTGTGTGTGTGTGTGTGTTTGGCTGCTGTGCGTGTATATGTCTGACGGCGAGTTGGCAAAAACGTTAGCACGCCGGGCGAAATGCTTAGCAGTATTTCGTCTGCTGTTACGTTCTGAGTTCATATCCCGCCGAGGTCGACTTTGCCTTTCATCCTTGCGTACTGGAGTCGATCTAATCGTCTGGCCCCTCCCCCAAAATTTCGGGCCTTGTGCCTAGAGTAGAACAGAATGTGTGCATTTTATTTTGTATATTTCACGTTTTGTTTCGTATTTCAATTATACTTTTTTATTCCTGTTCTATTACTTGCTTCAGTCACTGAACTTCAGCCATTCTGGAGCAATGAGTTGAAGTGTGTCCTCGAAGAAACTCATCTAAGTACTTTCAATATGGTGCTTATTCTACTGTTCTCAGTTTCTCGGGACGTAAACACACCAGCACCGTTTGTTAAGCCGTTGAAAAACAAGAATAACAAACGAGTACACAGGCATATGAGGATGATTGTATGTTGTTAGGATGGTGTTGTGAGGTGTTGTAGATACGTCTGAGCTGACTTGAAGACAGATGGTGTTGTGATACTGTTGTAAAGTGTTGTAGACGTGTCTGATTTGAGTCGGAGAGATAGTGTTGTTAGGGAGGTGTTGTAGTAGTAATCTAGGTTGCTTTCGATATATTTGAATTTTAGGAAATATTTTGGTGGTGTGGCAACGTTAATCTAACTAACCCATAACATTCCAGCAGTATCCATCCTAATTTTTAAGGGTATCAACGACTACATTACCTCATATATCCTTTCATTTTTTTAATGTAACTGATGGTAATCTGAAGGAGACTTAGCTGCGGTTTCTAGCGTAGCCAACAACCGCTCTTAATATTTCTTCAGTACCATCTGTTGTTTCCCAGTGATCAAGCAATTCCAGTCTGGCCCGGTACTCTAAGCACTTCAATGAAAGCAAAACAAAACAATACATTTTAACCCTTTTGATACCAACCCGGCTGAAACCGCCTCTGGCTCTGTAGTACAAATGTCTTGTTTTTAAAAGTTCTGAATTAAAATCTTCCACCAAACCCTAGTCACAATTTATGTTCCTAAAACTAGGTGAATGGTAACTAAGTTATTTTACAAAATTCTTTGTTATATTTAAAAT
>NC_142930.1:165658014-165673014 GCF_046866305.1 Octopus bimaculoides
ATATATATATATATATATATATACATATATATATATATATATATATATATACATATATATAATTTACAAAAATCATATATATATATATATATAGGCGCAGGAGTGGCTGTGTGGTAAGTAGCTTGCTTACCAACCACATGGCTCTGGGTTCAGTCCCACTGCGTGGCACCTTGAGTAAGTGTCTTCTGCTGCAGTCACGGGTCGACCAAACCCTTGTGAGTGGAATTGATAGACGGAAACTGAAAGAAGCCCGTCGTATATATATATATATATATATATATATATATATATATATATATATATATATATATATGGGGGGGTGTCTGTGTTTTTCCTCCACCATTTGACTGCGGCCATGCTGGAGCACCACTTTTAGTCAAGCAAATCGACGCCAGGATTTGTTCTTCGTAAGCCTAGTACTTATTCTATCGGTGTTTTTTGCCGAACCACAAGGTTACGGGGACGTAAATACACCAGCATCGGTTGTCAAGCGATGGAGACAAACAGAGACACACACAAATATATACATACATACATATATATATATATATATATATATATATATATACGACGGGCTTCTCTTAGTTTCCGTGTGCTAAATCCACTCACAAGGCTTTGGTCGGCCCGAGGCTACAGCAGAAGACACTTGCCCAAGGTGCCACACAATGGGACTGAACCCGGAACCATGTAGTTGAGAAGTAAGCTTCTTAGCACACAGCCACTCCTGCGCCTACACACACACACATAAAAGTATGTTTGCATATGTGTATATATGTACATAAACACGCACACTCACACACACACATACACACGTCTATGTGTTATTGTATGATAAGAGTTTCCAGACCCAAGTAGAAACAAAAGGCTCTTCAATAATGTCAAAACCCCGATGATTCATGGCCGTGTTCTGTCTCCGGTAGGATTTCATTTAGAAGGACAGCAACAATTGCAACAAGGAAATCCAAACAGATAAAAATGGCTGCCTGTCCCCTTTACAGAAGAATTGCACGAATGGGTGAAGGCTTCCATGTTTGTTGGACAAAACTAACGGCAACTGGGTCATTCCTTGCTGACTGCTTCTAAACAAAGGAGGAATCCCAACCACGCTTCGTGGTTCGCTACCTCAACAGCTCCTTTATAGGATCCAGTGGCTAAAGACATCATCAGGAGGAGCCACGTCCAGTTTCAACCCCTCTCCTCTACAGCTTTCGACGTGGTGCCCCTCCTCTTCGGAAGAGTATTCAGCTCTGGTGTTGAGTGCATTTCTTCTTTCTCCTTGCTTCCGTTCCCTGGCCTCTTCGATGCAGCGTGAACGAATGTCAACGGGCGAATGACCATCCTGCCAAATTTCCCTTTAAATACGCGCCGGTAGGCTCCAGGAGCCAGCACCAGCTAGTTGTCACGTGGCACTGTCTAAACTTCAACTGACCAATGGAGGGGAAAGACGCGTTGTTTTAGCCCGCGTTCTCTCTAAACATACCTTCCAACAGTGTCGTGTTAATTTCCGTTCCAGCAGCCAGAGCTGACCAGCTGTTTGGTGAAACAAGCCGTCGAACCAGAAGGAAGGGCTGCCATGAACGAGACCGCTGCCTGTCAATCAGCGATGGCAATATGACTTAAATGTTCTGCAATTCCATCTGTCATCCATCAAATATTTCTGCTAAGGTTTGAGATGCAATATTTGTTCGAATACTAGAAATAATGCATCAGCGACCGTGCAAATAAATGGATTAGAATAAAAAAAGACAAAAGAACCTACATATATATACCAATGACTTTCGCATTATATAATACGGATGTGGAGGCGCAATGGCCCAGTGGTTAGGGCAGCGGACTCGTGGTCGTGAGATCGCAGTTTCGATTTCCAGACCGGATGTTGTGAGTGTTTATTGAGCGAAAACACCAAAAGCTGCATGAGGCTCCAGTAGGAGGTGGTGGCGAACCCTGATCTACTCTTTCACTACAACTTTCTCTCACTCCTTCTTCCTGTTTCTGTTGTACCTGTATTTCAAAGGGCCAGACTTGTCACACTGTTGTGTCACGCTGAATCTCCCCGAGAACTACGTTAAGGGTACACGTGTCTGTGGAGTGCTCAGCCACTTACACGTTAATTTCACGAACAAGCTGTTCCGTCCATCGGATCAACTGGAACCCTCGTCCTCGTAGCCGACGGAGTTCTACTGTAAACATATATATACAAACACAGACACACACACACACACACACACACACACACACACACACACACACAAACACACTCACACACACACACACACACATATATATATATATATATACAGGCACCACAGGTCCTCGCGTTGTTTCTCTTTTTTTGTGTTAGTTCTTCGTTATATATATATATATATATATATATATACACACACATACATATATATATACATATATATATATATATATATATATATATATATATATATATATATATATATATATATATATATATATATATATATATATATACATACATGTATATATATACATATAGATAGATAGATAGATAGATAGATAGATAGATAGATAGATAGATACATTCATCGAAACGTGGAATATATGAAACAGAGAACAACTGATGAAGGGAATGTTGTTTATGTGACCTGTCTCTCTATTTGTTTCTTTCGTTGTTCGAATAAAAGTTCGTTTTTTGTTCTCGTTTCTCATTTTGTTCAGGTTTTTTGGGACGTCCTGTACCCATTTATGCATGTATATATACATATATATGTAGGTATGTACGTATATATATGTATATATGCATATATTTATATTATATTATATTATATTATATATATATATATATATATATATATATATATATATACAGAGAAAGACAGAGAGAGAGACACACACGTATATATAGATACATCCATATATATATATATAGACACATCCATATATATATATATATATATATATATATATATATATATATATATATATATATATATATATATAGTCGCATACACACTCACATATATATATATATATAGACGAACGCACACACACACACATATATATATATATATATATATAATATGTAATTAATTTAAAATCCCATTTGATAAATTGTGTTGTAGGGATGATAAGTGGGGATTTTTTTTTGCCTTCTTATGGAATTCGTTAAAAAAAATGGCAAAAAAGAAAAAAAAATAGCAACTTTAAACGAAAATAGTTCACTTATGAATCATCTTCTCTCTTATAAACGTAGCTAGAGATAATAAAATGTTGCATTGACACTAATACACGTAGAGAGAGGGGGTGGGTGGGGAGAGAGGAAGATGAAGGGGAGAGGAGAGGGAACCATGTGTTTGATGGCCATGCACACACACACACGCACGCACACACACGCACACATTCTCTCACACACACACAAAGACACGCGTATACACCTGTAGGCATATACACAAGCATAAGCATGCAATTATGAAGTTAGACACGTACACCGAGGATATTCATCCGCTCACCTCTAGCGCCTCCACTCTCTCTCTCTCTTTACGTACGTTCACTTAGAACAGTGGATGGATGGATGGATGGATGGATGGATGGTTGGATGGACGGAGAGGTGGACGGGCGGGTGGGCTTCTGGAAGTGACGCTTAAGGTGAACTTAAAACTTAATTACTTTTGTGTTTGCTGGGCTTTGGGAACACACACGTGCACACACAACACATACGCACATATAGGCACATGCACACACACACATGCACACACACACATGCACACACACACACGCACGCACGCAAGTATGTGCACGCACACACACACACGCACACACACACACACGCACGCAATTATGCGCTCGCACACACACACACACACGCACACATGCACACATGCCCGCACGCACACACACACACACGCACGCACGCACACACACACACACACACGCTCGCACATACATACGCACGTACACACACGCACGCACGCACACACACACACACGCACGCAAGTATGCGCGTGAACACACGCACGCACACACACGCATGCATGTACACACGCACTCACGCACACACAAACACACATGCATATACACACACACACACGCACACATACGCACGCACACATACGCACGCACACACACACATACACACATACACACACACGCACGCACGCACACACTCCCCAATATGAGTTTCTAATGCCTGAAGGATTTTTACGGGGAAAGAATCCCTTGACGCATTCTAACAAGCGAGCAGAACTTGACACCGTCGGGGTCAGTAAAAGTAACCACCCATCTGAAAAGCTGGATTAAACTTGTATCCCCTGCCTTATCTATTCCAGTTTAAACTGATAACCTTTGACCAGAAAATGAAAAAGCAATGGCGATGGGGAGAGGGATCTCGTGTAAGGTTTATAAAACTGGATAAAGGAATGCATAAATTAATGTTGGGGGCATCGGAATTCTTTAAGGCTGTGTGTTATGCTGCAGAGGGAAATTCTTCCGGGCCTTCAGAGAAAATTTGCTCTTATTGTCAAAAATTGTGCTAAATATATTTAAATGCAAGCGTGGCTGTGTGGTAAGAAGTGTCCTGCCCAACCACCTGGTTCCGGGTTCAGTTCCACTGCATGACACCTTGAGCAAGAGTCTCCTACTACAGCCTCGGACCAACCAAAGACTTGTGAGTGTATTTGGTAGACGGAAATTGAAAGACGCCTGTTGTATACGTATATATATGTGTGTGTGTGTGTGTGTGTCTTTGTGTCTGTGTTTCCCGCCCCCAACCAGTACTGCTTGGCAACAGGTGTTGGTATGTTTGCGTCCCAGTAACCTAGCGATTCGGAGAAGAAACCGATAGAATAGGTGCTAGGTTTTAAAAAAATTATTACAGAGGTCGATTCATTTCATTAAAATTTCAAGGTGGTGCCCCAGCATGGTCGCAGTCCAATGACTGAAACAAGTAAAAGATTTGAAAAAATTGTGTACGACTGAAAATGTTTTCAGTTAAAAAAAATTAATATTTTATCTTTTTTTTCTTACTTGTTTCATTCATTCGACTATGGCCATGCTGGAGCACCACCTTGAAGGCTTTAGTCGAACAAACCGATCCGAGTAGTTATTTTAAGTTTGATACTCTATCGGCCTCTTTTGCTGAACCGCTAAGCAGCGGTGGTGGGGGACAAACGCTTATAGATTTTACAGTTCTATATTTAAGAGATGAGGAATTATGTACATTATTTACATTTGACAGATATTTGTCCTCATCTTGTTTGTTGTTAACACAACGTTTCAGCTGATATACCCTCCAGCCTTCATCAGGTGTCTTGGGAAAATTTCGAACCTGGGTTCTCGTTCCTAAGGTTTTTTCGATCTTCTTCTTCTTCTTCTTCTTCTTCTTCTTCTTCTTCTTATTATTATTATTATTATTATTATTATTATTATTATTATTATTATTATTATTATTATTATTATTATTATCATTATTCAGGTCACTGCCTGGAATCGAACTCCGAGTTCGATTCCAGGCAGTGACCTGAATAATAATAATAATAATAATAATAATAATAATAATAATAATAATAATAATAATAATAATAACATTGTAAAATACTTTAGGAATGAGAACCCAAGTTCGAAATTTCCCCAAGACACCTGATGAAGGCTGGAGGATATATCAGCCGAAACGTTGTGGTAACAAACCAGATGAGGACAAATATCTGTCAAATGTAAATAATGTAAATAATGTACTTATAGATTTGGCAGGGGCAACATTTATTTAGCAGGTGGGTACATGAAATATTGATCAACATTAATCGAGTCCCATCACTAAAACAATGTTTTTATAACGATCTTTTCCAGCACAGATTCCACCATGTATTACATTAAATAAATCGTATAAGCTTGATGGAGATACAGTCAAAGATAATGAGAGAAAGAAATGAATTTGTTGAAATTAACAAATCATGTTATGAAATTTTAGTAACAATTTACGCCTAATATATAATCAGGATAATACATGGGTCATAAAAAATGGTGAAAATAGGTTTCATAAAGTTCCAGCTCTACGGAAGGTGTGTTTTGATTAAGTTGAGAGATAGAAGAACCAATAATTATTGTTAATATAAAAATGTTGTGGCGAACGACAGAACAAAGATATTTATACCAAGTGAGATGTGTGTCAGAAATGATAATAGCTGTCGTTGAGTAGAATGGACCTCTTGAATTAAGTAGCGTAAATTCCTGCAGTCAGTGGTCTTGGCTGCGTCTCAACCACTGACTTGTTATCAGATAAACCATCTATATATAGCTGATGGCCTGTCAAAGAAAAGGCGCTAAAGATGAAATTGTTAATGAAATTTCAATATATTGTTTGTCCAAAATGTATCTTTACGACATTGGGAATCTAATAAGTGAAATATCTGTGGGTTCTGTTGTTTATTTTCGTTGGCCAAACTAGCTACCGATAAAAAACAAGTTCTTCATTTTTTTATAGAATCTTGGTGACGTTATTAATCTTTGACAGCATCACGTTTATTGTTTACTTCTTTTTTTACGTCTGAACACAGTGATTTAGGGTTGATTTCTAGAGAATGAGTTGGTATTTGGCACTCTACCAATATTCCTGTCACACATTTGTTGTTTGTAGATTTCTATTTGATTTATGGAGTGTCGCTCAACTTTAAGCTAACTTCTTAAAAAGATACCCTTTCCCTAAAGTTTTTCTTCACTTTTCAGATGCTTATATTTCCTTCCGAGAGCCTTCGAAATGTATGAAACTAGGAGAAAGGTCGTTCACGTGCGTTTACCATCAGACTGTAACAGTAGCATTAACGCTAGATTTTGACGTTATGACATTGACGTTTAACTGGTAGTTGACCCTAATATATGGCAATATATTGGCTTTAAAACCTTAGTATTAACATTTGACCGAAAATTTCTTCTGATATTTAATCTCCCGTTTTATATTTCTTATCTGTAATCACTAACCAAGCGCTAATATCGCCTCAATAAAATACTTAACTAATGTCTTTTTATTAAATTTATATTAAAATTTTTTCTCCATTAATTGCACTCAGCTTTCACTCGGGGATTACATTAATATTTGTTCCTAATAATATTCATTAGAACATGGTCTTCCCTCTACACAAAATTTGGATTTATATTTGTTTATACTTCTATTTAATTTTTATTTTCACCCAGTGAATTCCAGATGCGGTTTCAGATATTTTATTTTATTAATATATGGAGCCAACCGCAAACCAATGTACCAAAGAACGATTATATTTCTTTCATGGATTATAGTCTAATCTGTTAGACTAAAATTACTAATTTAGTCGGTAGTATAGCTAAGCTCTTACCATATTTCATACACAGGAACCTGTTATAACAGCCATAATTCATATGTATACTCATACAACTAATAGCTTTCCTGATGACAGTTTTAGGGAGGAGAATAAGTTGAGGTGGCGTTCATACGTTTCCATTAACGATGAAGATGAAATGAAGTAATTTCAACCGAGAAGCTAAACGGGCCACATATTTGGCTCAATGGAATATTACTCTATATAACATGGTCTATAATGTACATACTGTTAAAGTGTGTATTTTTTTCATTCATGAATTCACACACACACACACGCAAATACACAGATTGATAGGTAGCTAACTAGGTATAAACTTATATATATATATATATATATATATATATATTGGAGGTGTAAATGTTTTCAAACATTGACTTTGAAGAAATGAAGACATTTTTGTAAAGAGTAAATAACTCATTTAAATTGAATTTCTTTCTAGCGACTCGAGTTTCATGCCTAAGCGATCATCGACAAATAAATATCTGTTTCACATCTCTGAGAAGTCATCAAACATCTTGTGCACCTGATCAACTCTCACAAGGGATTAATGGATATAAGTATTTGTCGCTTTCTATTATATACATGTACATATATCTGTGTATATCTATACATAATAATATAATAAATATACATATATACAAACATTTTCTCTGTTGCTATACAATAGAATTCTTTCTTCAGTTTGGGTTTTTTTCCTTGTACTTAGGATCAAATAAAGTCTCTATTTCTCCCACACTTGTTATGTATTTAACATATATAATGTAAATATGCACATGTGTGTGTGTGTGTGTGTGTGTGTGTGTGTGTGTGTGTGTGTGTGTGTGCACGAGTACATGCATATGTTTATGTATATGTATGCAAGTATGTACATATATGGGTATGTGTGTGGAAGTTGATATTACTCGATAATAGCCGTCTAACACTGAGACTGATCTTCTGACAGACATCAGTGACACAATTAAAAATGAAGGAAAATTACTTAATTTTAAGCAACGTTTCAATTTCCCATCTGGTTTAATAATAAACTATAATATTTACTAGTAATCCAAGTAATTACGAAAGAGTTTTCTAATTCTCCAAAACAGAAGGCAATGGAGTGGCGCACTCGTTACTGAGCGAGACAAACAAAATATCTTGTGCTATTATTTAACTAGGGCTTTTAAAGTTTTACGTTCAAATCTTGTCATGGTCAACCTTCGATTTTAACATTCCGAGGTCGAAAAAATACTGTACCCATTAAATACTGGGATAGATTTAATCGACTATTTTCTTCCCACCATATTGGAAACACACACGTACATTATATGCCACATGTTCTGTTAGTTATTTACCTTGATTATGTGGTTATCCGAGTTACATATTTAGCTCTTATTTCTAGCAATCGCAGGTGCTATTTTGCAGCCTCATTTATATATTTTTATCTTTTTGGTTTTAATTGCTACGGCTACCTGTATTATAATGTATTTAATACATATAATCTCGTATAATTTGATATATTTCAAATTCCTCCGAGGTCGACTTTGATTTCATCCTTTCTGGGTCGATAACTTAAGTACCAGTTGCGTACTAGGGTCGATTTAATCGACTGGCACTCTCCCCCAAAACTTTGGGCCTTCTACCTAGAGTAGAAAAGATTATGATTTAATATATATAATGTGTTATAATGTATTATAATGTATTATAATGTATTATAATGTATTATAATATATTATAATGTATTTAATATATATTAATTTACAATTATATCTCATTGTATATATATATTTACTTTTACTTGTTTCAGCCATTTGACTGCGGCCATGCTGGAGCACCGGTTTTAGACAAACAAATCGGCCCCAGGACTTATTTTTTGTAAGCCCAGTACTTATTCTATCGCTCTCTTTTGCTGAATCGCTATGTTACAGGGACGGGAACACACCAACATCGCTTATCAAGCGATGGTAGGTGGTATCAACACACACACACACACACACACACACACACACACACACACACACACACACACACACACACACACACACACACACTCTACTCTATACTGTTTTCTCCCCATCCTTTTCTCTAATTCTTCTTTTCTCCCCTCACCGTTCTTTCTCTCTCTCTCTCTCTCTCTCTCTCTCTCTCTCTCTCCCCTCTTTTTCTTCTTCTCTCTCTCGTTGCTCACACGTGAGCATCATCCATCTTTCTTTTCCTCACGGTATGTGTGTGAGTGTGTGTATCTTTGCTATTATGCAAAAGTGTCGAAAGTCCAAAACGTTGCTTTTTCAGAAAACGAGAAAATAGTTCCACCATTCCATAGCAAAACTGCTGTACTACACTTTGACAATTTTTGATATCTCGACATCCGAAGCAGCTGAAGATACAATAGATTAACCAAAAGAACCGGCTATTGCAAGCAAAAATGAATATTGAAAAAAAGAAAAACGCATTTGGCCAAAATTAGACATACGACAATTTAACATAATAGCAACGATATGTATATATATATATATATATATATATATATATATATATATATATACATGTGTCTCTGTTTTTGTGTTTATACATCCTCACTACTTCATAACCGGTGTTGGTTTATCTAATACCCAGTAGCTTAGCAGTATCGGTAAAAGAAACCGACTGATTGTGTATCAAACTTGTAAATAAGTATTAAGGTTGATTAATTTGACTAAAACCCATGAAGGTGGTTCCCCGGAATGGCTGTAGTCCAATGATTGCAAAAACGTAAATTATACAAGATATATGTTTTTTTTTTTTTACATAGTCACATGTGCTCCAATATGGTGGGAAGAATATAATCGATTAAATCTATCCCAGTATTTAACGGTTACAATAATTTCTCGACCTCGGAACGTTAAAATCGAAGGTTGACCATGGCAAGATTTGAACGTAGAACTTTAAAATCCCTAGATAAATAATAGCACAAGATATTTTGTTTGTCTCACTCAGTAACGAGTGCGCCACTCCATTGCCTTCTGTTTTGGAGAATTAGAAAACTCTTTCGTAATTACTTGGATTACTAGTAAATATTATAGTTTATTATTAAACCAGATGGGAAATTGAAACGTTGCTTAAAATTAAGTAATTTTCCTTCATTTTTAATTGTGTCACTGATGTCTGTCAGAAGATCAGTCTCAGTGTTAGACGGCTATTATCGAGTAATATCAACTTCCACACACATACCCATATATGTACATACTTGCATACATATATATAAACATATGCATGTGCTCGTGCACACACACACAAACACACACATAAATATGAAAATGTATGATAAACACAAGATGCAGTTTACGTCACTTGTTCCTACATACGTTTCACCATTGTGGTAAGCTGCATCCTCTACGGTGTGTGTTCCAACCATTCGACATCAACAACCAGTTTTCTGAAAATGTATATTTATGAAAGAAAATTTTAGCAAAAAAAAAACGGTCCTCGATGTGATCTTGGTATATTTTGGCCTGAGAGATGAAACGGAAATATTTCCAACCATTCTGAATAAGTTTGCCCTGATTAATGCATTAATAGCTATATATATATATATATATATATATATATATATATAGCCATTAAAGTCGACTTCGGCGGAATTTGAACTCAGAACGTTGAAACAGACGAAATACCGCTAAGCATTTCGCCCGGCGACTCTGCCAGTTCGATGCCTTATATATGTACTTTTCTAGGCACAAGGCCCGAAATGTTTGGGAAGGGATCCAGTCGATTAGATTGATCCCAGTACGCAACTGGTACTTAATTTATCGACCCCGAAAGGATGAAAGGTAAAGTCGACCTCGGTGGAATTTGAACTCAGAACGTGAAGACAGACGAAATGCCGCTAAGCATTTCGCTCGGCGTCCTAACGCTTCTGCCAGCTCGCCGCCTTCTGCCTCATATATCTAACATCAACAATGATAAGGAGAATGGAGATTTTTAACAGCCATAATTTTTATTTAACAGTTATTTACAGCATATTCTCCGACTGCACACTGTTGCATATGCAACTTGCACCATAGTCGGTGCAGTTTCCTCGGGGTCCTTCACTCTAGACGGTTTCGAACTAAACTGAAGGAATAATTAAACTGAGTGAACAGAGTGTCTGTTTGTTTGTGTTGAGTGGGAGGCAGGAGTGTTACTATCAATAGTCGTAGAAATATTGACTCAGTATGCTGCAGTCCTGTATAAGACACACGGAATTACCCAAAGAGAGAAGATACCAGGGCCTAACAACTCATTGTTAGCTCGAGTACTACAGTGCTTAGCGGGCATTTAAAACCGATTTGAGAGAAAATGCGGTATCTGTTAGGATAATATGTTCCTTTAAACTCATTTTTTAAGTACACGCACACACACACACACACACACACACACACACACACACACCGAAACCTTCACTAAAGCGGGTGAGAAGCTGCAAAATGGGAAGACAGCAGTTGGACATTCGCACAATACAGTGACTGACTTCAAAAGAGAATTCGCTTGAATATCTAAAAATAGATTGGGAAGTAAAGTTGACACACGGACTTGGTTTGCTATAGAAACCAGAAATGTTGTAGCCAAGAATGAAAAGCTATAATTGGCAAGGAAATTATTAGTGCTGCATCGCTTGATTAAAGATTGTACGCTAGCTTTACTCAAGCTTAACATAAACGATTCCCCGAAGGCCATTAAACTCTACTACAATATGAAAACTGTGGAACAAATATGATTTTATGATATTATCAGAAGATCCAATGTGGTGGGTGGGCAGGCAGGCAGAGACGTTAGCGCGCCGGACAAAATGCTGAGCGACATTTCTTCCGGTTCTTTAAGTTCTGAGTTCAAATTCTGCCAAGGTAGACTTTGATTCTCATCCCTTCGGGATCGATAAAATAAGTACTTGTTAAGCACTGAGGGTCAATGTAATCGATCTGTTCCTGCTCCGTATTTCAGGCATTGTGCCTTTAATAGGAAGGATTATAAAATAAACTTGTCTTCATAATCTTTGTAGTTTAATCGAGCGCCATTCGATCGATGTAATGTCTATTAGGAAATACTTATTGTTCAGGGCGTGGAGGCCAGCGGACTCGCGATCATAGGATCGCGGTTTCGATTCCCAGACCGGGCGTTATGAGTGTTTATTGAGCAAAAAACACCTAAAGCTCCACGCGGATCCGGCAGGGGATGGTGGCGAATCCTGCTGTACTCTTCCATCATAACTTTCTCTCATTCTTTCTTCCTGTTTTTGTTGTGCCTGTAATTCAAAGGGTCAGCCTTGTCACACTGTGTCACGCTGAATATCCCCGAGAACTACGTTAAGGGTACACGTGTCTGTGGAGTGCTCAGCCACTTGCACGTTAATTTCACCAGCAGGCTATTCGTTGATCGCATCAACTGGAACCCTCGTCGTCGTAAGCGACGGAGTGCCAACAATTGTTCAGGGCAACAATAAACTAGGCAACATACTTATTGTTCAGGGCAACGTCTGCGGGTAAAAGCGGCGGGCGTTTCCTGAGAGTTGACTTTCTGAGAGAATGGAAACTCGTCATGATGATTAATGTAGGGTTCAAGCATTGAGATGGGAGTTTTGGGTAAGGTTGGGTGGAGATGTACAGGACCTAATCTAATTTAGAAGATTAGTCTCTGCTGAAGTCACGATCATTGGAAGGGGCAGCACGTCCGTGGGCCAGGAGCTACAATGTGTTAATGAGTAAACCATAAGCTATTAGTCATAGAACCCTCTTTTGTACGTGGCCAGGGATTTGTGTATGTGGGTGGGGTATGTCTACCCACAATGCCGTTTTCCATGTGGCAGCAGTACTGCTTTGTACGTCATACCTGAGCTCAGTTGATGGTGAGTTGTTCTCATTCTGAAGGGATTTTATACACACGGCCTCAGCTCTGAGCTGAAGCTACAAAAAGACAGGCATACGCAGATATGTATGTGTATATATATATATATATATATATATATATATATATATATATATATATATATATATATATATACACGCTTGAATACGCATACAGACACACTAACAAACACATACACACACATGAGTGTCTATCTATCTATCTATCTATCTATCTATCTATCTATCTATCTATCTATCTATCTATCTATCTATCTGTCGGGGGAGCTTGCGCATTTCTATTTTATTTTCATCTCGGTTCATCCTATTGACTAGAAGCTGACATTTTCTGTGATATACGATACCCTATTTTTTCCCCCCTACCGATCCCTTTTGATCGGATGTTTTTTTTTTTTTGTTTTTGTAAGAAAAGCTCTACAGTTGTATTTGTCCCCTCTGTGTGCAGCCCTGTGTGGCTAATAAAAGAAAGTTATCTGTCTGTCTGTCTATCTATCTGTTTCTCTGTCTGTTTGTCTGTTTGTATGTCTGCCTATCTATCTATCTCGTGAATATTGTCGTGCCTCCTTCCTCGAAACGGGAAGGAAGAGCCATTTTCGACGTACTTGTGGCTACGGCGAAAGAATGTGTATGGTGGACGCGTCTGAAAGGTCTACAGACAAACACTTTCCTCTCTAGGGAATCTCTCATCAACTTCTTCAAGTATTACTTGAAGAGGAAGGTGAGAGTAGAGAGGGAAGTTTTGTCTAGTGAATGTTTCAAAAAAAGATGGGTGAATGTAGCCAGGATGGCACGTGTGAATGACGGAGTCACCTTGAGCATAATCCTATGAACCAAAAAAAGAAAGGAAAAAGAGAGTCACTTACTGTAATGCGGTTTTTTTTTTGTTTTTTATGCATGTCATTATTGCCCGAGGTTACCGTGGTCTTTTCTTTCCACGGATAAACCTAATCTGTTTCCCCTTTTTACATTATGACATTTCTGTGATACATGATCCCTATTGATGGGCTTTTTTCTTTTCCACGATCCCTTTTGATCTATCTATCTATCTGTCTATCTATCTATCTATCTATCTATCTATCTGTCTATTTATCTATCTATCTATCTATCTATCTATCTATCTATCTATCTACAAACATACATGTGTGAATATATGTACACTCGCACACACGCACCCACGCTTACATACACGTGACTTTCTGTCTGTCAATCCATCGATTGTACTAACTCCCTCCACATCCTGCTTCTCACATCTCGATAAGTCACAAACACAAAAGAAAAGAAGGAAGCAAAGAAGGAAGGAAGGAAGGAAGGAAGGAAGGAAGGAAGGAAGGAAGGAAGGAAGAAGAAGAAGAAGAAGAAGAAGAAGAAGAAGGAAAGAAGAAAGGAGTAAGTAAAGCCCCTTCTCGGTCCCATTGTCATTGTCCAGCCTTACAATTTACATGGCGACTAACCTTAATTCACTCCTTCATGCTGTCTCCTCACACTGCTCCTCCCACTGATCTATCTGCACTCTTTCACCTTCACCCGGATCCATCTTTTTACCTCATCCCCCACGCCTGCACCCTCACACACGCGCGCGCGCATATATGCGCATGCTCATACACGAACATGCTCGAATACGCCCCACACATACACATACACATCCATGTGCGCACATACACACACACACATATATGCTCTTACACGCACTCACGCACACACAAGCATACACACGCGAATACATATGCACTTATACACACATATATACTCCAATCTACATATTTTCACATAAGCACACATACACACGCACGCGCACCCACACCCACACCCACGCACGCACATACATTCAC
>NC_142930.1:165678014-165688014 GCF_046866305.1 Octopus bimaculoides
AAGTATTCTCATGCATACAGTTGCATATCTAAACATGCTCATATATATTTAAATGATAAACTTCTGGAAAGTTTTACAGATTTTTACAGTTCCAGTGATGGATTGGATCTGTAATCTTCGAATTAGCTTTCTCCTTTCTGGTTTTGAGAAGCCTAATGTCTCGTGATTGGTATTTAGGCAGTATGTTACATATCCCAAAGCCCCCCCCCAAAATTACAGGTATAAACCCAAACTTGTATGTATGTATGTATGTATGTATGTATGTATGTATGTATGCATAAGCACACATAAATATACATGAAGCCAACATGATCTCAATTGAAGCTATTACCATTCAGAAACAGCTGACACGGACTGGTCATGTTTTCCGGATGAAAAACAACTGTCTACCGAAGCAGCTTCACTACCCCCAACTAAAGAAAGAAGATGAAGAAGAGGAGGACAAAAGAAAATATACAAAGGTGTCCTGAAAGCTAGGTTCAAGCGATGAAATATTGGCACCGAGAACTGGGAGTGGTGCGGTCAGGGTGGAGAACACGGGAGATCCATCTAAAATAATAATGAGCGTAGCGTTTTTATATAGATGTCCACAACAAGATGTCCTCAACACGATGTCCTCGACAAGATGTCCTCGACAAGATGTCCTCGACAAGATTAACGTCTTTCTTATGTTAATTCTCTGAATAGTTTGTGGAGTGGTCAGTTATAATGCAGCCGATAAATTTGGTTTTAATTTAAGCATGAGAGGCCTGAAATTTTGGAGGACGAGGAATGATGGATTACATCAAACCCAGTCCTTCACCGTTACTTTATTTTATCAACCCTGAAAGGCAAAGATGACCTCAGCAATATTTGAACTCAGAGCCTAAATAAATATCACCCTCATGCTCTAACGATTCTGCCATGTTCTGGTAAATCCCGCAAATAAACTAGATATTCTCCGTCGAAGAATTCCTTGTTGCAGATTACAACAAGCCTTAAACTTATTTGTGGAAAGAACTGATCCCTTTTCGTCGCTGTGGAATTAATTCTTGCCACCTGCTGCTTGCTACAGGAATAAAATAGTTCTTTGACGGGAACCACCCGTTGCTTCACAATATTTTACGAGCATGATGTATTATGACGAAAGAAACCCCTAACGAGCTAAACTGGAATCTGATAGCCTATACAGGAGCTCGCTCAACACGAGTCGCTACACCAACATTTGATAATAATAATAATAATAATAATAATGATAATAATAATAATAATAATAATAATAATAATAACAACAATAATGCTGTTGCTGCTGATGATGATGATGGTGATGGTGATGATGATGATGTTGATGATGATGATGATGATGATGGTGGTGGTGGTGGTGGTGGTGGTGGCGGTGGCGGTGGTGGTGGTGATGATAATGATGATGATGATGATGATGATGATGATGATGATGATGATTTCCTTTATTTGACACCAGGGTGACGGATGAGGTGGAGAACACGACAAACATAAAATGTGGGTATTTCTATACAATGAAATGATACACAAAAAACGGAAGAGAAGAAAGTACACACGTGCTGTACAATAAAACATGGAAAGAAAAAATATACAAAAATATACATTAGCTACAAAACAAGGTGAATACAATCTGATCCTCCAGACACAAGAGAACCGCTAGGGACAATCGTAGAACCCTAGCATCCAAAATGTCCCTGAGCATCAAGGCCCACTCCAATTCTTGTTTTTCCGACTCACAGCTCTATATTTAGAACGGCACCATCTACTCTTGCCATTTTTCGCAACTTTCATCCATTTCTTAATAAATTCATTCGAGGACGGCGCCTCCCTCTCCACCCTCACTTTCCTTTTCAAGTGAATATTGAAAAAGTCGATGAGGGCGCCACTAAAGAGGAATGTCTCTCTCTCCCGATGCCTTTCAACCTCGTCCACCAGACAACCTCTTTCGTCACAGCCTCCAGGCAAAGGAGAACTGCCTTACCTGCCTGATTAAATCCAGAATTATTCGTGAGGAAATTGCGGTAACGCACCTTTTGTGGTTGTTCACCTGTAACGTAAGGTAATCACATCCGATGCCCTTCATTAATAACCACTCTTTCTTGTCTTGATCAAGTTAGTATATGTTCGGCTTGATTAGTTAGTATGTGTTCGAGTAGAGCTCGTGCACTTTATATCGTCTTGCTTTAGGTCTTTATTCTAATTATTAAAAAAAAAAGCCAAACAGGAAGTGCTTCAAAGGATTGCAAAGTTCAACTCATTCGAAAAGAAAACGAGTTGTTCCTCACAGGGATTCCAGACTGTATTCCAGACTGTAGAGGCCTAAGTAAAGTACGTGTTGCCTGGTTATACTTCACTTGTGAAGTATGACCAGAATGAGACAGCCTGACGGAGAGAGGGCGCTACTAGCGCTGAGCTGTTACTAATTTACTGCTCAGCAGACTGAAGCAACGTGAAATGAAGTGCCTTACAAAAGAACAGAACGCACCGCTTACTCCTGGAATTGAACCCATGTTATTATGATCTTGAACCGAACACATTAACAACTAGGCTACGCGTCTCCACATGCCTACATTTATTGCACTGGAATTCATGTAATGCTTACGTGCTTTGCATTTTATGTCTTCTTTGGAGAAAAAGCTTCAAAGCAACATAGGTAGGAATCGAACGCATTAACATGAAACCACGAACCAGTCCTTTTCATAAATAGATACGCAGCGGGATGCACTTAATTGAGACTTACTTCCTTTCCCTTAAGAAAGATTTTTTTAGAAACACTGAAAAGAGGAAGAAGAATTAGAAAGGCGTATGGAAGGTGAAAACTTAAATGGAAAGAAGAGAATGGAAAATTGGAGGAAGTAAGAAGATAGAGGAGGAGAGAGAAGCTGAATAAAAGAAGTTTATGAATAAAATAAAGGAGGAGGATGGGAAAAGAAGAAAAAGTAAAAAATAGAATTTATAGGAATGAAGGCGGAAGGAAGGAAATTTATAAAGAAAATCAAAAATAATAATGAGTTAAAAAATTTTTAAACATTAAAAACCAAGTGGAGAATTCATCTAAAATGGATGCTGTTTATAAAGGAATAGCTTCGGGCAAGACAATTGTTGTTGATTCAGATTTTCTGATTAATTAAAAAATCATTCATATCTTTATGGAATATGGTTTAAAAATATTGTTTAAACAAAGAAGAATTTCATAATAGAATTAATGAAGCAGCCGAGTTGAATGAGAGGTGGTTTCTGTTTCGACTTTGATCTCATATTGTCGTCCATGATTAAGGAATGATCTAATATTACCGGACAATTAAAAGGGTATCATTTAATGATCTTGTTTACCTGACAGTTAAAGAGGTATAACTCAATGATTCTAGCATACGAATCAGTTAAAGGGGTACCACCGGATGATCAAGTTTACTTACCAGTTAAAGGGGTACCACGTGACAGTGCAATGTACTTCTGTAAGTGTTATAATGATTTGTAACTGTAGGCTGTTCCTTTAGTGTCCAATGTAGAGTAATATCATTAACAAAATATCGAGACAGGCGCTGGCGTGGTTGTGTGTTAGGAGGTTTGCTTCCCAACCATATGGTTCCAGTTTCAGTCCCATTGCAAGGCACCTTGACCAAGTGTCTTCTACTATGGCCTTGGGCCAACCAAAGTCTTGTGAATGGATTTGGTGGACGGAAACTGAACGAAGCCCGTTGTATATACATACATACATACATATATACAATAATATCAGCGCCAAGCAGTGTTCAGGCATGAGCAAACTTTAGGTTAATTAATATATATTGGTGACATATTTTAACTAACTGCAGTAAATTACTTCTGGCAGTTGAGATATGTCGCAAACATATTCCAATTAACCTAAAGTCCTTATATATATACAGTAGTACTTATATATATACATATATATATATACACAGTAGTACTCCGGTTTTCGAACATCTCTGATCACGAATAAATCGTGCTTTATACATACATACATATATATATATATATATATATATATATATATATATATATATATATATATAAAGCACGATTTATTCGTGATCTGAGGT
Organism: Octopus bimaculoides; assembly: GCF_046866305.1. Lineage (NCBI taxonomy): Eukaryota > Metazoa > Mollusca > Cephalopoda > Octopoda > Octopodidae > Octopus > Octopus bimaculoides. Next base: position 165,682,076 of record NC_142930.1, read on the forward strand.
GTTCGTAAACCGAGGTACTACTGTATATATATATATATATATATATATATATATACCTTTCATCTTTCCGGGGTCGATAAATGAAGTACCAGTGGAATACTGAGGGTTGATGTAATTGACTCGGCCCCCTCCCCACAAATTGCTAATCTTGTGCCAAAATTTGGAACGAATATTTCTCATCATTGTAAGGCGGCGAGTTAGAAGAATCGTCTGCACGTCGGGCAGAATGCTTGGCGGTGTTTCGACCGTCTTTACGTTCTGAGTTAAAATTCTTCAAAAATCAACTTTGTCCTTCATCTTTTCGGGGTCAATAAAATAAGAATCCTTTCTCCGAAAATACTGACCTTGTGCCAAAATTTGAAACCAATATCTATGATTGTTGTTGCTTCAGCTCTGAAAAAATATGTGCCAATCTGTGACTTTCCTGTCATTTTCAAGTTTGAAACTCAAAAAATGCATTTTATTCAGTCATTTTAGAAAATTATCATCAATGACGTCAACCGGAATACATTTCCATGTGCAGTAATTAATTAATGAAAAGACTTAATTTTCGTGATATTTTTGATTCTCCAATGGTACCCCTTTTTCACTTGTTAATACAATATTTTTCAACCCCGCCCTCACATCTATTAGTTCCGGCCCCGGTTAAAATAGGTCAATGGCCATGTATATCGCTGTATCAATGTAGTTTTCCTTCCCATGAGATCCAGAAGTGACATTGTTTGGGACTATTTGTATTTCAGTCTTGCAAAAAACATGTTTCATGCCTAATTTAAAACTTATAGTAATTAGTTGTTAAAGATGTGAAGTCTTTGATGCGATTCAAGTTTTAAAAAAACTACAAGTGAGTATTGTGATTAGAAATCGTTGGTTTTCTCATTAAAATGGTGTTTGCTTACTCAAACCCAACAATATTTTCATGTAATTATTATTCCCAATACAACCATCAAAGTTAAGTTATTCTGTACTTGATTAAAATTTTGTAAATTTCGTTGCTAAACGTATGGGACTAATTAAAGAAATTGATTTTACATGAGGTGATTAAAACATTTTAAACTATAATTTAATTAAAAAAGAAAAATAATTATTTTAAATGTTCGTGTTTAAGTCATTTTCATTTCAATAACAAACATTCCAAATTAACAGAGTAACTAGATATCACCCACTCATCATATCTTCGTTGCAAGTTTTGCTAGCAACGAGAACAGCTTAGTCAAGCCCTCGTATTCTCGAGGCAGGATTTGAACTCAGAACGTAAAGAAGTGTCACTAAGCATATTATCTGACGCTCAAACGATTCTGCCAGCTTAACGCCTTACTTCACTGAAATAATAACGTGATTTGATCTTTAGATTGTAGGAATCCAGAAATCATTTCGCTTCCATTTTATAAAAGTTTCTGTTTTATCAGCATTTCCGAGGGTAATTAGACACACTCGAAAATTAAGCACCCTCTTGTTTCTGTAAGTAGGGGTCGGACAGTTACATAATTTTTCGACAGTCTCCTTGCTTTTTGATGCACTTCTTACAACTGTCCACAAGCTTGGTTATTCCACCGGAGAAGGTTTTTTGGATGGTCACGCAGCCATTCATGCACCGATTCCCGCGCTTCTTCGTCTGTAGCTAATCGACGGCCTCGTAAAGGATGTTCGAACAATCCAAATAGAGGATAATCGGATGGGCGAGGTCTGGACTGTATGCACGGTGCTTCAGCAATTCAAAACCCAATTTTTTAATGGTTTCAACGATGTGGACGGCTGTATGTGGGTGTGCATTGTCCTGCAACAGTAGGAGTTGATTTGACAATAGACTCCTGCATTTGGCGCAAATTGTTTGTTTGAGTTTGTTGGCCAGCATTTCACTGTAGCCTACACTGGTGATTGTAGACCCCCTTTTCTTGGTAATGTTCAAGTGTAGCCCCTTTTGTGTCCAAAACGGTTAGCATCATTTTTTCTGTGGAAAGTTGAGTCTTGAATTTCTTTTCTACTGACAACTCCAGGCGTTTCCGCACCATACTCTGCCTTTAGGATTCTCCCTCAAAGTGATGAATCCAGATCTCATCTCTTGCGACTATTCTCTCCAAAATAGCTTCGCTTTTATCGTTGTAGCGGTCGAGTAAGCGTTAACAGATCTCCACACAATTGCGCTTTTGTGTAAGCTTTCTTGGCACACATCTCGCACAGATTCTTCAGAAGCAAAGCTTGTTGTGGATGATTTCGTATGTAGAACCATGACTAATTTGTAGTGAACACGCCAGCTCACCGATGGCCACACGTCGGTTGGCCAGAATCATCTCTCGAGCTTGTTGAATCTTCACGTAAGTGGTGGATGTTAAGAGCGTCCTGCTCCCTCTTTGTGCTTCACGCTTGTTCGGCCATTTTAAAACTTCTCGATCCATTCATACACACTTCTACGTGATAGAGCGCTGTCACCATATTCTATTGAAAGCCTGCAATGAATTTCATCCCTGACACACCTTCAGACCAGAGAGAAAGGATCACTGATCTTTTTTCTTCTTTCATTCTCACTACCAGTGAAGCGCCCATGTTTACTCTGTAACACAAATAAGAAAACCGGAACGATCCAGCTCAAATTTCAGTTATATAACCACAGGAGTACCGCCTTTTTGCATGCGAGCGCTGAAGGCAGTGCGAAGAGCCTAAAGAAAATTTTGGCGAAAGTGCGGCTAATTTTTCACTTCCTCTTATAATAACTGTTTTAAAGAACGGCGATTTTGTTCAACCATTTCAGTTATTTTTCAGTTGTGTTTTTATTGATTGATGCTGTTTAGTCTTGCAATTGGATTGGTAGCAAACTCCAATCCATCCCTCTTCTCCACCTACTATTCCTGGAAGAGCCGTAGGGTAAAGCCCTCGACCATCTTCTCCATAGAGTCCTTACTAAAGCAACCGCCATTAGATTTTCTTGCTGGATTCCCAAGCATAACCAAAGGGGACTATGGATGTTATCCAACCATCTCCTTCTTCGTCTACTCTTAGGTTTCCTGCCGGTTGGTTTGGCCTTAAGAATTGTCTCGCGATTCTTTTCTGCCACTCTGTGGAAAAGTTTGATTATCATAGGCGCAGGAGTGGCTGTGTGGTAAATAGCTTGCTTACCAGCCACATGGTTCCGGGTTCAGTCCCACTGCGTGGCATCTTGGGCAAGTGTCTTCTTCTATAGCCTTGGGCCGACCAAAGCCTTGTGAGTGGATTTGGTTGATGGAAACTAAAAGAAGTCCGTCGTGTATATATATATATATATATATATGTGTGTGTGTGTGTGTGTGTGTGTATGTATATGTGTGTGTGAGTATGTGTGTGTGAGTATGTGTGTATATGTTTGTGTGTATATGTTTGTGTGTATATGTTTGTGTGTCTGTGTTTGTCCTCCCAACATCGCTTGACAACCGATGCTGGTGTGTTTACGTCCCCGTAAATTAGCGGTTCGACAAAAGAGACCGATAGAATAAGTACCAAGCTTACAAAGAATAAGTCCTGGCGTCGATTAGTTCGACTAATTGCGGTGCTCCAGCATGGCCGCAGTCAAATGACTGAAACAAGTAAAAGAATAAAAGAATATTTAGTTTCGCGTTATTGAAAAAAAAAACTGATTGAAAAGTTTTATTATTGTGTTGTTGTATAGTAAATCGATGTATAAGCGATTCTTTTTGTGTAACAGTCTTCTCGAATCCCCTGTAATTATACGCAACTGCTCGTATTTTACTTCGTATCTTTAGCTTGTCTCAAGTGTTTGTATTAACTGTTCTAAGTGGTCATATTAACCGTTGTTAGTGTTTCTTTTAATTGTTCTAAGCGTTTATTATTAATTGTTTTAAGAGTATATTAATTAATTAAGTCTTTGTATTAAGTAAACTGTTTCAGAATTTTCGTCGAGTTTTCTATTTTGAAGTTGATCAATATTTCAATGCTCTTTTCTTGAGAGTCCGACATTTCTATCCATTTTCTGGTTTGATATTTGAAATTCTATTATTCAATCTCGAAGATATCTTACAAAATACAAAAAATAAATCTAACTAAAGTTCTAACTCAGCGTATGGTCTAAATCGGCGATGTTAAATGTAAATTTTTTTTAAAAAAAAAGCAAAATGAAAGACCGAAACGGAAGCGACACGAAATATTGAAATTAAATTTGGAAATAAAATATGGTAAGACAAAAAAAATCGTCGAGCAAAACCAGAAGTATGCAGAAGTGAAATCAAGTAAACTGAGGACAGCATAAACCGATGGACATAAATAAATAGATAATACATATATCTATGTATGTGTCAGTCTGTATGTTTATATATTTACATGGAAACATATATATGTACACACGCATGCGTATATATATATATATATATATATATATAATTGTTAAACAGGACGTCAAGCATTAAGGCAAGGCAAACATCTCAAATCATATACAATATTATTACAGGAAGAAATTCAAAATCTTACAGCTGTTTCTGGGATATTCCGTCATCAGAGACAAATTGGGGAAAAATATGGAAAATGAGAATGGTGTATATCAATAAGATGACGACATAGAGGAAAGGAGTAAAAGAATAAGGAGATGGAAAGAGAGAAGAAAAAAGAGGCATAAATGTTCATAGTTCAACTTTCTAAAGTTATAGAAATCAGAGCATGAGTCCTTAGGTGCAATCCTGCATAGATCCATGAGCGTAAGTCTTTAAGTGCAATTCTGCGTATATCCATGTGGGTTAAAGTCCTTATATAGTAGACATCTCAAGAAAAAGACGCGAACATATCAACGTTCAATAACAGAATCCGTTACAGCACTTACTTAGTGTACTTAATTGTTTAGATCGCCTGTGAACTAAACCCTCATACTTTGTATATATATATATAAAGATATCTTTGTATAAAGATATGCACTACTAATAGTTTCTTGCAGTGGAAACACGGGTCTAAACAGATTTTATAACACGCCTTGTGTCACCAAGTAACCGTCGGGCTCTGCGCACATGGTCTGTTCTATTTGAAAATTAGAACGCTGGTACATGAGAAAAATTGGAAGGGCGAATAAAAGCGGAAAACGAAAAGAAAGAAAATTTTTAGTTACGTTCCCTTTGACCGTAAAAGCCATAATAAACCTATTTGTTTTAGAATAATTCCACAGAGAGGGGTCCAAAGTTTGCGAGGCAGCTGCTCAATCCGGATAGGGTGGCGTCCTCCTCTAGTTCCCCCCAAAAGAATTTCTCGATATACTTGCATTTACTGAAATTTTGGATCTGGAATCAAATAGTGCGGCGGAATTCTTTGATCTAAAAGAAAAATGCGCGATTTTTCAGCTACACATAAGTTGCATTTCTTAGATCCATTTACATATGGCATGAATTTCACTACGATTCTCACCTTGATTATATGTGGTATGCAACTGGTCTTCAAACCCATAAGTGCCTGGTCAACTTAATGGATTTACTTTTGTCAAAGTGCCAGAAAGAAGAGAGCTGGTTTGCATAACGTCATTTGAAACCTCTTTCGCATATATACATATGTAGCATATGGCGTAATTATAAGCAGGTTAAATTTTAGCCATTTCTCCGCAGACTGAATAAAATGATGAACAACCTTAAGTGATTTTCGAACCTTATTGGGTTCTCATCAGAGGTGCCTATACATACATACATACATACATACATACATACATACATACATACATACATATATAGTGAGAATTTACAAAAAAACAAAAGACGAAGACGGGTGTGTAACCAACAAACAGATGTATCAGTTTAACGGTCGGGAAGTGAGAAAGTCTTTTACGTTTCGAGCCTACGCTCTTCGACAGAAAGGAACACAGAAATAAACAGGGAGAGAAATATCGCATGCCAAGACGCAATCCGCCGTTACCGATATAAGAAAGCGGTGAACAAACAATCATTAGTGTTGCAATTAGCCTTCTGGCTGAATAGAATTCG
>NC_142930.1:165698014-165705514 GCF_046866305.1 Octopus bimaculoides
GGAGCATCATAGCCATGTGTTGAGAGGAATTCTTTGGGGTTTGAATAATTCACCTTTGGAAACATGGGTGTTTTGCTCAACATCCTTAAACAACCTTCATTCAGGGACCTTTTGAGTGGAATGGGCTACTCGACCTGAAGAAAATTCTAACTGGGCCCCACCTGCAAAGTCATGCGCTGTTTATCTTGATTTCAGATCACTATATCACGCACATATGGTTGTGATGCATATGCCTGGTGTACCCTTATTAGACGGGTAGCCATGACGGGTATACTGGGCTTCGTATATTTTACTCCCGTGTCACTTTGATGACTTGCACTGCTCTCTCACTCAATAATAATAATAATAATAATAATAATAATAATATATATATATATATATATCTGAAAAAAGAAAAAGAATGACTTCACTGGTAGTTCTATTCAGTTTAATTTAACATTTTTTAAATTTTTTAATATTATAAATTTTAGTTCATAGATCTAGTAAGTTAAAAAAAATCCTTGATAAGTTTTTGAGAGAACTTACTCGCATTCGTTATCAAAAAGATCTGAGGATTTGGGGCTTTGTGATTCTATATATGAGGTTTGGATGTGTTTGGGGTGGGATTGGGGTTTCGTAATCAGTGTGGAAGTGAAAGTAGTGAATAATCCACACAGGATACTTGATTGGGGGTGGAGTTGTGAGGTGGTGGGGTGTTAAAGGAGTGTTTTGTGAAGCCATTGGAATAGTTGACCTTTCATCAGAAATCTAGTTCTATGAACTAAAATTTATACTATCAAAAAATTAAAAAAATAATAAATTAAACTGATTAGAACTACTAGTGAAGTCATTCTTTTTCTTTTTTCAAATATACCCAACTGTACCAAGGATCTCACACGTTTTCTGAAGATCGCAGAGTATGTTTGTCATGCAAAGCGTGAAATCAATTGATATTAAAATATACTTTACTTTCTGATGTGTTCAACGCAAAGCTAAGCCTATTTCTTATATGTTCATTAAGTTGCTCGTCTGTATCTTTATTGTGAGTCTATATGGTGCATTGGCTCTGATTTTAGCAAGTGGTATTATATATCGTACTGAATCTAAATTTACCTTATACTCACACACACACAAGTTTTGCTGTGGTTTACAGTTTTCGTAATTGTGCAGTTTGTCTATATTGGCAAGTGCTTATCTCCTTAATTCTTATCGTGAATTTAATTGTGTTGTTGCAATAAAAGGTTTGTTTATTATTATCATTATTATTATCATTATTATCATTATTATTATTATTATTATTATTATTATTATTATTATTATTATTATTATTATTATTGTTATTATTATCATTATTATTATCTTGGTTTGATTCAGGTTTGGTCTTATTCCAGGTAGATTTTATGTCGGTAGCGCGTTACTACCTGTAACCATAGGTATCCATAAGTTTTCAGTAGTCTTTCAAGGTGCTTAGAACCCTCCTGATAATATTTGCTGAGTTTGATGGAAAGTATTAGCTGTCCACAGCCAGCAGACATTTGTTTGCTGATCATCCTTCAAGAACCCTGCGGAAAACTCTTGCACTTCCAAGCAATGGTGACTTTTGTTGGTGTTCTATCTTTACATTTGTACCAATCTTTTTGGGGCCATGTTTTGTAGTTGAGTGTTAATACTTCGTTGCCCGTATCCTCTGACTGGCACGCCATTTGCATCTACTGGAACGCTCCGATGGTAGCTCTCCGTAACCACCACGTTTACTTGTTTACTCCACTTTTGTCTCGCAACTTGGCTAACAGTGGCTGGATTACGACCGGGCCCACCCTGCAGCACAATGGGACACCTGTCAGATACGGCACCTTCACCATTATTTCCGGTCCTGTCCACATCGTTATCGTTAGCTATTTTGCTTCACATTTTCACTCATAAATGAGGCTCGCTTTTAGGTTACCACCAACCGGTATTTTTTATCGAGACACCATCTCTAGCAATGTTGCCCACCTAGGCGGAAGATGCCTTGTTCCCCTCGTTTTGAAACCAGAGTGGTCCTTCACCTAGGTTGGTTTGCAATCCAAGGCTGACAAGCTCAGCCTACATGGAGCACTGGTTATTTGAAGGCGCCAGACACTCGTCTTTTAACTGCCTCCTCCTAGTTCGGCTCCGACATGTTATATATGATAATTTTCATCCGCGACTTTTTTGTTTCCTATCAAAAATACAATTTTACAGCATAATTTCCTTCCCACTGATTTCTAGAATATCGTTAAATCAACGGTATAAACGTGAGTATAAAAATACATCCCATAATCCACTGCAAACACTCATCACTAATCATTGATCACTTCCGCTGTATGAAAGGAATTCAATGCAGAATAAAATGGAGCAGATTCACCTTGCTTCCTCTCGGTGAACAGACGACAGCAAACTAGCGAATGTATGCCATTTTAGAGTGCTCCCTCCTACTGTACTTTCGCATGGCACACTATTTCTATGTAGGTTATATATGTCTTGGATAGCTACTGCCCAGGGCAACGCTTTGGAAGGAATGGTTGAGACTAGCGTTTGTGCTTGACTCTGGTTCCAATTAGGTTAGGATAAAATTAGCGAAGCAACTGGCTACGGACCAAGAGGAAATCTCAATTATTATTTGAGAGACCAATTAAATAAATGTGGTAATGAAGCGAAGTGAGAACGTGGGGGAGGGGGACTGGAAGGGAAAGCGGGAGAGAGGGAGAGAAGTAGACATTCTCACGAGAGTGAAGAGAGAAGTATATAGACACGCGAATTATATACATATACACACACACACAAACATATGTATACATACATACATACATACATACATACATACATATATATATATATATATATATATATATATATATACACATATATTTGTGTGTGTGTAAATGTATATGGAGAGATACAGATGTAGATATAGACAGATAGACAGACAGACATATAGATAGATAGATAGATAGATAGATAGATAGATATATAGATAGATATATAGATAGATAGATAGATGAATAGATAGATAGATAGATAGATAGATAGATAGATAGATAGATAAATAGATAGATAGATACATTTCTTTTATTAGCCACACAGGGCTCAACGAAGATGGGACAAATACAATGTAGAGCTTTTCTTTTTGGGAGGGGGAAGGAAGGAAAAAAAAAAAAAAAATTGGTGGTGTCGATCAAAAGGGATCGTAGGAAGGGAAAAAGGGGCAGTTCGATCAAAAGGGATCGAAAAAAAAAGAAAAGGAAAGGCCGATCAATAGGGATCGTGTATCACACAGTAATGTTCTCGTGTAAAAAGAGGGGAGGACAGTTTAGGTTTAGCCGTGGAAGGAAAAGCCCACGGAAAAGACCACGGTAACCTTGGTCAATATTCTCATTGAAGAAACTATAACAGTAAGTGACTCTCTTTTGCCTTTTTGTTTTTTTTTCTTTTCTTGTTCATAGGGTTATGCTCAAGATGGCTCCGTCGTTCACACGTGCCATCCTTGCTACATTCACCCATCTTTTTTTGAAGCATTCACTAGACAAGACTTCCCTTTCTACTCTCAACTTCCTCTTCAGGTGATACTTGAAGAAGTTGATGAGAGATTGCCCAGAGAGGAAAGTCTTTGTCTCTAGACCAGATAGATAGATAGATAGATAGATAGATAGATAGATAGCGATAGGAAATGTTTCTGGAATCAGTGGGAAATGGGCAAAAGACATTCACAGCTGAGAAATCCCCAAATAAGCAGCATTGACATAGTTCTTGGAATGTTTGCTTAGATCAGTGGAATATATGTGGCTCGCGTTTGGAATGTTGATCTAATTAATAATAATATATGGAGAAAGATTCCGAAATATTGCGGTCAAATATTACATCTAATTGGATGATTTACTACAGGTAGACATTTAGATGTCGGCTGTAATCGTTGGTAAAACGGTTTTGGTTGTGAGCAACAATAAAGAGGAGAGCGAGAGAGAGAGAGAGAGAGAGAGATAACTGCATGTGCATACACACAAAGACAACGTCTGTGTATATGTATAAGCACTATTAGCTTGTGTGTGTGTGTGTGTGTGTGTGTGTATGTGTGTGTGTGTGTGTGTGTGTGTGTGTGTGTGTGTGTGTGTGTGTGTGTACGTGTGTTCTTTATTTGTTTTCTGACTAATGGAAAAATGAGCCGGTTTCTAACCTAGAAGCCTGAGTATTTCACCGGAATTTTGGCATCAAGCAGTGTAGTTTCGTGTGTGTGTATATATATATGTAGGTATGAATATATGTATGTATGTATGTATGTATGTATGTATGTATGTATGTATGAGTGTATGTATGTATGAGTATATGTATGAGTGTATGTATGTATGTATGTACACACACGCACGCACAAACACACACACATACACACACAGACACACAAACACACACATATACATACACAAACACACACACAATGGGTCCTTGAGCAAGACACTATTTCACGTAGCTCTACTTGACTCAGTTGGCAAAAATTCCTCACCATATCGCGGTTCATCTATCGCGGTTTATTATTTAAGTTTACGTCGATTTCTCCGTAGTATTGTTTTGCATTTATAATAAAATAAATCGATACAAATTATAAAAATAATAATAATAAGTATACAGTACAGTAATATTTCTACTTCGCGGATTTTCACCTATCGCGGGGTGGGGGGGACGTAACACCCGCGATAGTCGAGGGATTGCTGTACATGTATTTCAAAGTGTCATCCTTGTCGCATTCTGTGCTACACTGAATCTCCATGAGAACAACGTTAAGAGTGTGCGTGTCTCCGAAGTACTCAGCCACTTGCACATTAATTTCACGTGTAAGCTGTTCCGTTGATCGGATTAACTGGACACTCGTCGTCGTAATCAACAGAGTGTCTGTTGGCATTAAGGGTTTATAAACTTTGAAGAAATAAGTTTTCGCCTTCGACAAACACATTCCTGATTTGAGGTTGGTGGTTATGATGTCAAGAAAATCTCTAACGAATAACAGGTGCAGAAGGTTGACATATTCCTCAGGTATGTCGTTTCAAAACTGTTGGTGGCCGCGGGACTACATTGTGACTTGCTAAACCGCTCACTATGGTAACTAGATAAGCTCCCTATATATAGTCACTCGACCGGTAGGAAATAGCTGCTAAATCTCCCGCAAATCCCACCATCTCACGACGAATGCAATCTTAGATGACATGCGGAAAATAAACAAACATTGTTGTGTGGTTAAGAAGTTCGTTTTGCAACCTTGTGGTTTCGGTTTCAGTCCCATCGCACAGCACCTTGAGCAAGTATCTTCTGTGTAGCCCCGAGGTGACCAGTGCCTTGTAAGAGGGTTTTGTAGGCAGAAACCATAAGGAACCAAAGGCTGCGAGCTGGCAGAAACGTTAGCACGCCGGGCGAAATGCTTAACGGTATTTCGTCTGCCGCTACGTTCTGAGTTCAAATTCCGCCGAGGCCGACTTTGCCTTTCATCCTTTCGGGGTCGATTAAATAAGTGCCAGTTACGCACTGTGGTCGATATAATCGACTTAATCCGCTTGTCTGTCCTTGTTTGCCCCCTCTGTGTGTAGCCCCTTGTGGGCAGTAAAGAATAAAAAACCACGAGGAAGCCTGTCGTATATATATATTTATTTATATGTGTGTGTGTGTGTGTATTAAAAATGGAGAAGGCCGGCTTATGGGATTAGCTTAGGTTTCACGTCCATAAAGGGTTTAGCCTTATGGCTTATCGTCAGACCCCTTTACGGACGTGAAATCTAAGCTAATCCAATAAACCGGCCATCTCCGGATTTATGTTTTCTGCAAATGATGTGTGTGCACGCGCGCAGGTTTTTTGTGTTTGTTCGACACACCACTTGACATCCGGTGTTGATGTGTTGACATCCCTACATTTTAATGGCACAGCATAAAAGACCGATAGAATAAGAAACAGACTTTAAAAAAAAATAAGTACTAAACGCCCTAAAAGGCAGTGCCCCAGCATGGCCGGGGTCCATAACTAAAACAAGAACAAAATGGAAGATAAAACATAAGACAAAGGACGAGATTGTCACAATTGGGATGTCTTTGATCCTAGATTTACTGGATCCGGGTAAGTGCTGACCTTGGGCTATACAACACCAACGACGACGACGACGACAGCAACAACAATAACAACACCTGTTCAGGTGATATCAGTGAATCAACAGGTAAATTTGTGGTATCTGTTGATAATGCAACTGCGACTGGCACGGGGGCCGTTGTTTCACGATCAACGCCATGTTTGCTCGCCAGGGGACCGTGTTTGTTTTAGAATAGTCCACAATAATCCGCGGGATTTCCCTGGATCTTGTCACCACTTGATACGGTCGATGGCAGTCGGCTTTATCAAAACAACTGCATATACACTCATTCAACCACACACACACACACACACACACGCACACACACACACACACACACACACACACACACACACGCATGCACGCACGCACCAGCACAAACACACGTAACAATACTCACACTATCACACAACCACGCACACACAATTATACAAATGTGCACATACACACACACACACACATATATATATATATATGCGAACATACACACAAACACACGTAACTATGCACACACGCAATCATACAGCCACGCACACAACTATACAGATGTGCGCACAAATATATATAGACGCACATACACACACACACACACTCACACCAACACACAAACACTTAAAAATATGCATACATAATTATACACACAAATACATCTAAACACACAGACACGACCACACGCGCAACCACATACACATAACTATACGCAAATACATCTAAACACACGTACACCTAGATACATATAGGCACACAAACTCAAAAATAGACTATTTATCTCATCTGTGTGTGTGCGTGTGTGTGTGTGTGTGTGTGTGTGTGTGTGTGTGTGAAAGCGCGTGGCCTGGTTGTTTAGGGTTTTGCATTCACGATCGCAAGATCGTGGTTTCGATACCCCCAGATCGGCGGTACATTGTGTTCTTGGACAAAAACATTTCGTTTCACATTGCTTAACAGTCCACTCAACTGTAAATGGGTAAACCCTGCAGGGGATTGATGGTCACTGACATTGATGGTCACTGACTAACAATACGGCTATCGTAGTGAAATCAAATCTAGGGGACTAAGACGTTGGTTCTTTATGACAACTGCTTTTAAAACGTCTGAATAAAAGGCGATGGGTAACAATATGATAAAACAGAAATAATGAAATGAATATGAGTGGAAATCAGTTCTTCATCATAATATTACTAATCTTAGACAGACATACCAGATGTGTTGGTCAGGTGCAGTCAAAAAGGACGAAGAAAGAAACAGCGTTCATTTCACAATATCATGTACGCGTATTTTTTAAGTGAAGCGGAACTTTTCCGTGTAATGATTAATGTTGATACATTGGAGTGGTTAACTAGGATTGCCGTACATATTTTATTGGCAGTAAACAGGCGCATATATGCTGTGAGACGAG
>NC_142930.1:165710514-165720514 GCF_046866305.1 Octopus bimaculoides
AACCTGGACATCAAACCTTTAATCCGTCAATCGATAATTAAGTTAACATTTTCGTAAACCATTTAACTTTTAAGTTAACTTTTGAAACCATTATCGGACTAATTAATTTCCGTGAATTCAAGTCAACTTGAGTTAACTTCTGTTAACTTCTATTGAATTGAAGTTAACGGATTTTATAGTTTTGGCACTTTTTGAAGGTGGTTTTAAATGGTTTTGGAGCAAAAACTGTTATATTTGCTTTTTCCTATAAAAAATTTGTTAGCGGTTTATCGATAACTTTCGTTACATTAGGAAATAATTAACTGTTATCAGAGTTAACTTTCTGGTTAAACGATTAACGGTTAACAAAGTTAACTTTTCGATTAACGGTGCCCTCCTTTGCAAATGACACTGTTGCTTTGGTGTGTGTTACCCCTATTCAGTGTATTGTTTTTCCATCTTTAGGGTGGGTCGTACGTTCGATTACAGTCCAGTATTTAAGACCTTGGTAATTGGGTGTATCAACTTTTTTTCACAAAAGAATGTACGTAGGTGCTAAGTCTTGGCTGGTCATTTCTTTACTTGTTGTTGCTATTTAGGGAGTTTTTTGTTTTCATTTGTAAGGCTAGGGTTATTAGTCAGGCATGTTATGGCCTTGTTGTATAGAAAGTTGTTTCTCTCGTGCTTTGTTGTTCACAAATGTATTTGAGTAAAGGTTGTATGTCTATACGTTTCTCTCTAGGTATTCGCTGTTCAATAAGCAATCTGATTAGTAAATAGAGATTTTGTAGAAACCTTATAAACAAGCAACAAACTCTACCTCTACAATACAGGAAGGTTAAAATCCTTTCTACCTTTGACCTTTACATTCCACTGACAATGTGCACCAAAGAAGAACAAAGAGCAGCGATCCGAGAAAAGGTAATGGTGAACCGGTTCGCCATTACCATCTCTCGAATTTGCTGAATCTTCTCGTCAGTGGTGGAGGTTGACGGGCGTCCTGGCCCCTCTTCGTGCATCACGCTTGTCTGGCCACTTTTAAACTTCTCGATCCACTCATGCACACTTCTGCACGGTAGTGCACTGTCCCCGTACTGTGCTAAAAGCCTCCGATGAATTTTAATACCTGACACACCTTTCGACCAGAGAAATCTGATCACTGCTCTTTGTTCTTCTTTGGTGCACATTTCTAGTGGAGCGGCCATGCTTAGACTGTAAAGCCAGAAAGAAAAATGGCGCGATCAGGCTCGAACTTCGATCACGTGACCACAATAGTACCAACTATAAGCACGCATGCGCAGAAAGCAGTGTGATAATCATAAAGATATGTTATGGCGAACATGCGGATAATTTCTGATATCCGCTCATATATATACCTGTGTTTGTGTATGGCTGTGTGTGTATGTGTGTGGGTGTGCGTGTGTAATGCCTGTTGTTATGTTATAATGAAAAATACTTTTGCATTAAACTGAAGTATTACTCAATACTTTTCATAGAGAACGAATTTACTATTCTTTAACGAGAATAGAATTCACAGTGACCTCGAAGTTTCTTCCAGCTAGGCCATCATCTGCTCGATAGCGGCGTAGCTGGCAAAAACTTCGAAGTCACTATCAATACTATTCTTGTCGAAGAATATCATAGATATATAGACAGATAACTGTACACATGTAAGTGTATAAATAAATATATATATGTATATATATATATATATGTATAAATGTATGTATGCATATATATATATATATATATATATATATGTATATATATATATATATATATATACATATATATGCATATATGTATGTCTGTATGTATATATATATGTATCTATATGCATGTATATATATGTATATATGTATGTATATATATATATATATATATATATATATATATATATATATATATATATATACATATGTATATATATATGCCTCTCTCTATATATATATGTGTGTGTATGTGTGTGTGTGTGTGTGCGTGTGTGTGTATGGTTTAAGTTCCCAGATGTAAAAGCTTAAATGTATATTTTTAAACCCTATCTTTGTATAAAAAAAAACCTCAAAGCTGCTACAGCTTACATGTAATACACGGCATAACTGCTTAAATGATTAGTTACAGTCTGAACTGAAGATAACCCTAATATTTGAAATATTTCGTCATAACCACACAAGTGGCTCACCCCCCAAATACAGCGGTTGAAGTGGGTGTTGTTGTTATCAAAAGCTATTATACGCCAAATTGGTTGAAAGGAATATTGTCGTGAGGTTTGTTGACAATTCTCTTTAAATCTCAAGAATATTTGTTAGGATTCTAGCACAATGCAGGGTTTTTGGTGTCTTTTAGTTATTTTTTTTTATCATTATTGATCTGGTGGAATCGTTAGCACGCCGGGCAAAATACGTGGCGGGATTTCGCCCGTCTTTTACGTTCTGAGTTCGAATTTCGACTTTGCCTTTCATTCCCCTCGGGGTCGATAAAATAAGTACGAGTGGAGTACTAGGGAAGATGTAATTGTCTTATCCCCTTCCCCCAAATTGCAGGCCTTGTGCTAAAATTTGAAACCTATTATTATTGTTGTTGTTGTTGTTATTATTATCATGAATAATAATAGATGATGATGATGATGATGATCATAATAATAATAATAATAATAATAATGATAATAATAAAGTCCTGATGCAGTACCAGGCAGTGGCTTTCATGGCTTCTGATCTTAATTGATTGGGAGTGTTATCATGTACATTGTTTTGTCTTGGTATAAAAGATGGGCTACAGCAAATATTCTGCTTAATACCACAGATCTGCTTGTTAGTTGTTTGACCTTAACCAGTTGAGCATGTCCCTTGGTGGCTGATGATATGTGCATCTCTGATCACGAGCAGAAGTAGTAGGGATATATCATAGCCATGTGTTGAGGGGAATAATTTGGATAATTCACCTTTGGAAACATCCTTAAACAAACCTTATTCAGGGACCTTTTGAGTGGGATGGGCTACTCGATCTGAAGAAAATTCTAACTGGGCCCCACCTGCAAGGTCATGCGCTGTTTATCTTGATATGAGATCACTATATCGTGCACATATGGTTGTGATCCTTTCCTGTGGCATTCTAATCACATCTCCGTTAACGCGGAGTAGATGGAGCAGGGACAACTGAAAATGGATAATATTCTTTATGTTGCATGTCTCGTTTCTCTGTTTGTTTTTTTCGTTGTTCGAAAAAAAGTTCGTTTTCTGTCCTCGTCTTTATGTTTTCGTTTCTCATTGTGTTTAACGTTTTTTGTGATGTCCTGTACTCATATATGCTTGTATGTATACATATAGATGTCGGTATGTACATATATGTATGGATATATGCATATAATTATATATTATTTCCGTCAACCAAATCTACTCACAAGGCTTTGGTCGGCCCGAGGATATAGCAGGAGACACTTGCCCGAGGTGTCACGCAGTGAGACTAAACCTGGACCCATGTGGTTGGGAAGCAAACTTCTTACCACACAGCCAAGCCTGCGTCTATGTTTATTATTTCATATTAAAAGGTAGAATCGCGAATAGAATCAGTAGAAATTGAGTTCCTTCGAAAGATCCCCGGAGTAACATTACTCGACAGAGTATGGAGCTTGAAGCTCCAGGTTCAAGCCGCTACTTATCTGCATTTGGAGGTCACAGCTCCGGTAGTACAGACATGGGATTAGAATGTCACAGGAAAGGATCGCAAGAATTCTTCAAGCTGGACCAACGGACAGGAGCCCTTAAGGTAGACCAAAAACGAGATGGTTGGATAATGTCCATCGTCTGAGTTGGTTACACTTGGGAATCCAGCCCCGGAAAGAGTAGTGACGATTGCCTCTGATAGAATCGTATGAAGTAAGTACTTGAGAACTCTACTCTTACGATACTTCTATGACTGGTGTGCGGAGAAGATGGATGAATGGATGAATACATCCATGTAAGATTCTGTACATGGTACTGATTTATAGCAGCAATTATAAGGCCCTCTTTAATAAATGCTCAATATCTGAAGATAATTCTTTAGTGCTATGAGAACACAGTAAATGGAAAGAATGCCAAACAAGAATCAAATTTCGAAAATATAATTTCATTAATGAATATAGAAATAATTATTCCCACCACAAATACATTTGTTGCAACAACACAGTTTTTAGCCATTAATTCCCACATCACTCAAGACATTTTTCTTCAGCCTTGATGCAAAACTTGTGCAATAGTTTTTTTTTTTTTAAAGAGGAACTAACCCTAAAACCATGATACGATCTTATTTTTCCGTTTATTGTAATATTTAACGCGAGACGATGGACGGACGGATGAATATTTCAAGCCGTAGTTTTATTTTCCCAGATGTAAAGGCTTAAAGATATTTTTTCTAAACCAACTCTATGCATAAAATTTAAAGCTGTAACGGATTATATGTAATACGTAGCATAACTGTTTAAATGATTACTTACAAATCTGAATTGAAGATAATCTTAAAATATAAAAATAACTTGCCAAAACTAAGGAAGTAGCAATCCCACAAATATATTGGTTAGATTAATACTACTACTATGACTATTATTATAATTATTATTATTATTATTATTATTATTATTATTATTATTATTATTATTATTATTATTATTATTATTATTATTATTATTATTATTATTATTATTATTATTATTATTATTATTATTATTATTATTACTGCGGCGAGCTGGCAGAATCATTGGCACGCCGGAAAAATGCTTAGCGGTATTTCGTCCGTCTTTACTTTCTAAGTTCAAATTCCATCGAGGTCGACTTTACCTTTCATCCTTTTGGGGTTGATAATTATTATTATTATTATTATTATTATTATTATTATTATTATGGCAGTGAGCTGGCATAATCATTGGCATGCTGGAAAAAATGCTTAGCGGCATTTCGTCCGTCTTTACGTTCTGAATTCAAATTCCTCTGAGATCGACTTGCTGAAATTCCGACGTGTAGTTGTCTTTTTGTTGGTGAGTCGATGATTTTCGCTTCGCTGTGAATTTGTGTCTGTCTGCGTATGGCTTCACTGTCAGTTTGTCTCTGCTTATGTGAAAGAAATTTGTATATTCATGTCTTTGTGCTCCTACTAGATTCTACAACACTGAAGGCCTCTGAACTTGTTAAAGTCTACTTGTATCGCGTACAAATTAACTTTTTTTTTTCCTAAATGAAATGTTAAGCATTAAATTTTTAAAAAACTTTCTGCTTTTAACACTTTACCAAAATTATTCTGTGAAATGTAATGTTTATTCATCCACATTACTCGAACCAATGCTTTTCAACAGCATTTCACTCGACCTCAAGGACTACCTGGATGGGCTGTCGCACCTGTTGGCGTGAGAGGCTGAGCGGCGTGACAGGTCGAGAACAGCCGTGAAAATACAGGAAGCAGTGGTTTCAAATATTGTCACAAGGCCAGCAGTTTTTAGAGGAAGGGTTAGTTGATATGATAAACCTAAATTCTTGAATACTATTTATTTTATAGACTCTAAAAAGATGAAAGACAAAACTGATCTCGGCAGGATTCGAGCTCAGAACCAGAAGAAATACTGTGTCCCACTTTTCCAGGGCTCTAATGATTCTGTGAAACAGTTCAACTGTAGACGGTTTTGAATCTTACCATAGATATAATTTGACAGAACCGTACACACGTGCTCTACTCTTGTGGCGTACAACTAGTGTGCGATCCTGTAAAATTGTATTTACCCAACGGTCTGTACTGATGAGAAACATATACTTTCAGTAAGAATATATTGATTTCGAAACATGTTTACAGATAATTGTATTTTTTTATGTAATTTTCACTGGTCTTGCCCGTTTTACGTTTTTGTTGCTTCGCTAAATTCCATTTTGAGAATTATTAGGTCTTAGTAGACATATGACATGTGATCTTCTTCTAGCACATTAGCAGTCCACCTAGTGGCCTCCCTTGTATATATTTTCATAGATACACACACACACACACACACACATATATATATATATATATATGTATATATTTAATTCGACGTTACCGCCAAAATTTAAGAATTTATGTAAGGCATTAACGGTGTTGTTGAAGTGAGTATAATAACTTACAGATGTTGTTGTACTCGGAGTAATTTATAATCTTCAGGTTCTTAATTACAGAATCATGATATATGCGAAGGGGTCAGAGGGAGTTAAACACGAAGGGAAAAACTAGAGGTAAATAAGTTTACAGGTGCAGTTAAGGGTGGGAGTATACTAGCAGCATGGTTGATCAAGGACCTTTAGGGATCCTGTTTAAGTTGATACCCAGGCAATCAAGGCTGGGGGTAGACGGACAAATAGATAGATAGATAGATAGATAGATAGATAGATAGATAGATAGATAGATAGATAGATAGGTAGATAGATAGATAGATAAGAGGACAGGTAGGTAGATAGATAGATAGATAGATAAGAGGACAGGTAGGTAGATAGGGAGGGAGGGAGGGAGGGGAGGGGAGGGAGGTAGGAAGGGAGGTAAGGACAGAGGGAGCCAGGTAGTTATGTATATATATATATATATATATATACAGATGGATAGGTAGATAGATAGATGGAAAAAAGAAAGAAAGAAAGAAAGAAGGAAGGAAGGAAGGAAGGAAGGAAGGAAGAAGGAAGGAAGGAAGGAAGGAAGGAAGGAAGAAAGGAAGAAAGGAGGGAAGGAAGGGAAGGAGGGGGAAAGAGGTGGAGACAGACAAAAAGGAAGAAACGATTAATAGGAAATTAGATTGGGACAAAAATTTTACTATTACTGACATCATCATCATCATCGTCATCATCATCATCATAAGGTTACACCAACTGAACTCCAGCCCCTTTTTAAAACAAATTAATGAGGCTGAAGTGTGTCATATAATTAAGGTCCTGCAGGCTTTAAGATACAAGGATAACGTGGCGACGGGGTCAACGCTAGGTGTCGCTGAGAGAGGGCAATAAAATTAATATTCATTGTTGTTCTGACAACAACCAATCTTTGCCAAATTTCCATTCAACTATTGTTTCCTTTTTTACCCTTCTCCGCCCTCCACACCCCTACCCGACATTAACTCCCTCTTTCTCTCCCCTCTCTCAATCCCTTTTACCCTTTCTCTCTTCCCTCCTTGTTCCCTCTCTCTTTTCTTTCTCCACCCTCTCTCCCAGTCTTTTCTCTCTTTCTCTCTTTTCTACCCTCTCTCTCTTTCTCTCTCCTCTCTCTCCCTATCTCTCCCTCTCTCTCCCTTTCTTTTCTCTCTCCCCTCTCTCTCTCACCTCACTCTCTCACCCCTCTCTCTCACCTCCCTCTCCTTCTCTCTCCCCTCCCTGTTCCCTCTCTCTTTTCTCTGTCACCTCCCTTTCCCTTTCTCTCCCCTTTCTCTCTCCCCTCTACTTTTTCTCTCTTCCCTCTACTCTTTCTCTTTCCCCTCTACTCTTTCTCTCTCCCCTCTACTCTTTCTCTCTTCCCCCCAGTCCTCTCTCTCTTTTCTCTATCCACCCTCTCTCCCTCTCTTTTTTCTCTTTATCTCCTCTCTACCCCCCTCTCTCCCCCTCTCTCTCTTCTTCTTTGCCTCTTCAACCTAGTCTATCTCACTTTTCCATTCTCTTTTGTTAAGCTCGGGGGTCAGTGTAATCGACTTCACCTCACTTCCAAATTGCTGGACTTGGGCTAAGAATTTGAAGCCGGACAATCGCCGGCACAATCGCTGCCATTGACAAAATTCTTAGCCGTATTTCTCCCGGTTTTACGTTCTGAGTTCAAATTCCTCCGAGGTCGACATTGCCTTTCATCCTCTCGGGGTCAATGAAATGCGTATCTCTCCCCTCAAAACTCAGGCCTTGTGCCTATAACAGAAATTATTATTATTATTGTTGTTGTTGTTGTTGTTGTTGTTGTTGTTGTTGTTATTCTGAAAGATTCTCGGACAGTTACTAGTTACTACAGAATATTTCAAACATACACCTTCTCTTCCTTCACCCTTGTTCCTCCCACTCCAGCATGCACAAATGCGGACATACATGCAAAAGAAGACAGACTCCTGCACCCGTCCGAGTCAGAGTCGTCCAATCATGTTTCAGGTGATGAGAAGAAATGGGCAAGAAAAATCAAAATCAAAAATAAAACCGAGAAAAATCCAAAAAAAGAAACTAAATAGAACTCCACATCGAACTCTGGCAATGGTAACTCTACAACACTTAGAACACCATCACGATTACTTCGTTCACTAACAGCAACGAAACAAAAATACAGAAACGAAACGACAACAAACACACCAAAGTAAAACCAGCGGACGAACACACAAATCCAACAACAACCAAATCGATATCAACTCCAACTGAATACACAACTCCATCGGCAACTTGTTGGCACTCCGTCACTTACGACGTCGAGGGTTCCAATTGATCCGATCAACGGAACAGCCTGCTCGTGAAATTAACGTGCAAGTGGCTGAGTACTCCACAGACACGTGTACCCTTAACGTAGTTCTCGGAGATATTCAGCGTGACACAGAGTGTGACAAGGCTGGCCCTTTGCAATACAGATACAACAGAAACAGGAAGAAAGAGTGAGAGAAAGTTGTGGTGAAAGAGTACAGCAGGGTTCGCCACCATCCCCTGCTGGAGCCGCGTGGAGCTTTAGGTGTCTTTGCTCAATAAACACTCACAACACCCAGTCTGGGAATCGAAACCGCGATCCTATGACCGCGAGTCCGCTGCCCTAACCACTGGGCCATTGCGCCTCTCCATCGGCAACAATAACAACACATTGCGCTAAACATCCTTCTTTGTGTTTGTAAGAAGAAAAACAAAGAACCGTTCTCTAACATAACACAAAGACATAAGGTGGCGAGCTGGCAGAAACGTTAGCACGCCGGGCGAAATGCTTAGCGGTATTTCGTCTGCCGTTACCTTCTGAGTCCAAATTCCGCCGAGGTCGACTTTCATTTTTACAGGGTCGATAAATAAAGTACCCTTTGTCTGTCCTTGTTTGTCTCCTCTATGTTTAGCCCCTTGTGGGCAATAAAAAAAGACATAACACAAAGACATGACAAAGACAGAAGTGTGCTTTCAATTAAAGTACAGCTAAAGTCCCGGAGAATCTGAAATTGGTAAGGTTACCAAGAAAGATATATAGGGAAATGAGCGAGGGTTTCTCACATGACGTTGGGAACAGGTTATTTTCAGGTTTTTCCTAAGGAGCTCCATGCAGAGAAGGATTTTGCTACAGCCAATTGGTGACAGGGAAACTATTTTTGTAGATGACCCCATCGCTTCTGCTGCATCTATTACTGGCCCTATTGCTCGCACGACAGTGTCCGTGGTTTTGTAGATGGAAGCCCTACAGATGACAGTTTGTTTTTATTATTGTTACCATATTTATTGTAATGGTTTTCCATCTTTAGTTATGGTGAGTCGTACGATCCGTTGCGTCTTAGATAAATCTACTACAGGCTTATCCCATCGTACATCTTTTCCAATGGTGTACGAAGGGAAAATCCGTTGGCAAAATGCGCAGCAAAATCTTATATAGACCATCAAAGGCCATATTGACACCGGTTGAGAACCAGTAATCTAACTGCTATTTTCAGCAATCTGATCGACCCCAGTTGAAGTTCTCCCATTGACTTCTCTCCAGACATCAATATCTAATGATACCCCCCCCCCGCTCTCGCTCTCTCTCTCTCTCTCTTTCCCCCCTCTCTCTCTCTCTCTCTCTCTCTCTCTTCCTCTTCAAAGCTGCTCTTCGTCCTTCTCAATTCCTCTCACCAACCAACCCAGACTCTCTAACAACATGGAATGTCAAGTGCCCTACTTACTGTGAAGGGTGGCTGGAAGTGGACGGGTGGGAGGGTGGGGGTTTACGGTAGTGTGTCGGTGGTAGCCAGCTGTGGTGGTTGTAGTGCGGGGTGTTGACGGTGTTTTTATTGGTGTGTATGTGTGGTAGTAGTTGTGTAAAGTTGTAGTGTGTGGGTGGTAGCTTGGTGTGGTGGTGGTGG
>NC_142930.1:165728014-165750514 GCF_046866305.1 Octopus bimaculoides
ATAGTAGTGACATGAGTAATTGTAGAAAAATAGAATTAATAACGCCAAAAGGGCCCATATTTCTAACAATATAAAAACGTGTAATTGTAGGAACAAGGCTGCATGTCTTCTGGAAAACGAGTCTCCGTAAAAACATTGCATGCAGAGGCTTTGTCTGGACTGAAGCAAAGGAATACATATACGTCAGTGCGACAGAGAATTCTTTCAAAGGTCGATGGTGCAACCTATAATTATCTCAAAAGAATATTTAATTTATCAACAAATACTCTGAACTTACTATAAGATGTGACCATAATGTTAGCAAGACTTTCAGAAAATACAGAAAGAAATACTTAATGGAGAATGATAAATTACTGCAGCTCGATACGTAATAATCCATCTCGGAAAAGTGCTAAACAGAACTTTACATATTATATTTACATATATGCATATATGCATATATATATATATGCACACACACACACATATACATATAAATGCACACATACGCATATATATATATATATATATATATATATATATATATATATATATATATATATATATATATATATATATATATATATATACATACATATATATATACATATATATGCATCTGTTAGTGCTCGCTATTAAATGGATAAGCTGCAAGCCTGCATACATCTTGAAGTACAATAAACACATACCTCATTCACTCATTGTTTACATGGTGAGAAACGTGTTTCACAGACACCACAACTGGCGAACACTGGCAAACGCCACAGTCCGAATTCGTACAAAGGCATGACATTGGTAAACCTAAAAACATTCAATGAATCGCTAAACCAGTGGTTCCCATGTGGCATTTATATTTTCTTCATCTCCAAATACAATAAACACATGCGTCATACGCTTGTCTGTTTACATGGCGAGAAACATGTTTTACAGACGAACAACAGCAAACGCCACTGTATGAATTCGTTCAGAAGCATGACTTCGGTAAACCTAAAAACATTTAGTTAATCGCTAAATCAGTGGTTCCTAAACTTTTTTTGTCGCGGAATCCTTCGACGTTATTTTTTTAAAATGTGGAGCCCCTGACAACTTTCAGGGAACCCTGGGGTTTTTCAGAACATACTTCGGGAATCCCTGTACCGGATTAACAACTCTACACCATATTATGGACATTTACTGATAACTGCACATGGGAGCTATGTGGTCTTGTTTAAGGGTTTTGTTATTTACTAGGACGCGTGTTTTGATGCATAGAATTGGTAATATTACTGTAATTCATTGTGTTTTTGTTTTTATTCGCTTAGAGATCAGTTGGGTTTCTGCTGCTGCTGATACGGTACTTCGGATTCTAGCTTGAATTTCTGCCTCTCAAAAGTATTACCCATGTAATAGTCGACCCAATAAATTTGACCTCAAAAAATGGTCTAAAAATTTGACTTTTACACGAGTGTATACGGTATGTAGATTCTTTTGTGTATTTTCTGCAATGCGTGTGTGTGTGTGTGTGTGTGTGTGTTTGGGTGCGCGCATATTGTGTGTTTTTTACATGAGTTTAGGTATGTGCGTATATGCATAGACCATTCTGATTATACAACTTTATACAAATAGTGTCAGCGTGTCAGAAGGTATGTAAGAGACACCAACAAGTGGTTATTTGTTTTCGATAGTATGACATTGTAGTAAAATGTTGATAATATTGTTACTGCTGTTACTGATAGGCTTTCGTACGTTTGTTTCTCGAAAACTTGTTGAAGAGATTTCACGGAATAGTCGCCATGTTTGCTTCTGCTAAAATGTCTATTATTGTCCAACTATTTGTTACAACAAACAAACGTCACAGCGGCATTCCTTTATCATCTGCCGTTGAAAACGGCGTTTGAATTGCTGGTTTCAGCCCTGTTACATTACTGAGTATCATCACCGTTGTATTTCTAGTCTGACAACGCTATTTTCTCCATTAATAGTCTTCCTGCTGGCTTCTTGTTACCTGTCTTTTTCTTTCTTTTCCTTCATTTCGTTCTCCCTCCCACTCTTTCGTTTTTGTTGATGCGTTTCCTCTTTTCTTTTCTTTTTCTTTCAGATTCTTTCTTTTTCTCTTGTTCATTATTTTTCCTTTTACTGTTTCTTTGCCTTCTTCTTTTTTTCCCCTCTCATCTCCTTCCATTAACATGTCCGCTTGAAAGTTTCACTTTTTTGTGGTTCTTATTTTTCTTCTTTGCGGATGCGTCTTCTAAATATTGTTCTTCTCGTTAGCTCAGCTACATATCAACACATACATACACACTCATAGAGATATATACGCAAACAAAAAAGACATGTACGCTATACGGCATAGCAAAGCACACCCTCGCATGTGGACTGTCACACATACGATAATTAGCTTAAACTGTCTTACACACACACACACACACACACACACACACACACACACACACACACACACACACACACACATACACATACATAAATTTTCTCACTCACTCACTCTTTCCCCCCTTCAATCTCTCTCTCTCTATATATATATATCTATTTCTCTGACCAAAATATTGACGGTATACTTCATTCATTCATACATCATTTGTTATACACATTCACAAGCATGATAACTCTGACACGCACGCATACATAAACATACTCTCTCGTCTATGTGTGTGTGTGTGTGTGTGTGTGTGTGTGTGTGTGTGTGTTCTCTGTTTTCGCCTCGTTCTGGTCTAACGACCCTCCATGTTCGTTTTCGTTCGGTTTCCTTGTATGTTTTCACTGTTCTTTTTGTGTTCCCAACTTTGACCCTCCATAAATCCAAAAAATTATTTTGGTATTTATGGGAGCAACTGTCTTCGAAGACATATTGTCGTTGAATGCTCGAAGTGAGGAGAAGATAGATAACCAACAACTGACGAAGGATCGTTCTTTGTATTACTTGTCTTGTTTTCCATTTTTTGCTCTCGTTGTTTGCGTATTTAACTCATTTATTTTCGTACTTCATATTGTTTACTGTTGGTGACGCCCTGTACTCATATATATATATATATATATATGTGTGTGTGTGTGTGTGTGTGTGTATGTGTGTATCTCTCTCTCTCTCTCTCTCTCTCTCTCTCTCTCTCTGTATATATATATATATATATATATATATATATATATATATATATATATATATATATATATATATATATATATATATAAAATGGAACTAAAACACAATAGAATGCAATAAAACATTCGGACAAATAGACGTTACAAAGGCGGACAAGAAAAACAACAATTAGAAGGACAGGAAAAAAAAAGGACGTGTCATTCGTGGCCTTCTTTCGTCAGAGGGAGAGCAAGAAAAAAGAGGAAGAAAGTATGAGGAGACTAACAGACAGAGTAAAAGAATCGTACAAAATGTAGATACACACTTACTATAAGGTGAGCAAAAGTGTACGTACGCCGCTATATGTATATATAATTCTTTTTAAAATAGAATAAAAACGCAATAGAGGACAATGAAACATCTGGACAGATAGACGATACAAAGGGGGACAGGGGAAACAACAATTAGAGGGACAGGAAAATATATATATATATCAGGTCATTCCATAAGTTCTGTCCGATTTTACCTTTTTTAAAATTGAATGAAATTTAATAGCATTTTGGAATGTCTAATGGAATTAAAAATTAATTTTATGCATTTGTGTACATTTAAACTCATTAAATATTCTTTTATAGAATCATAGAATTAAAATTTTTTTGATTAAAACCCTTTCTAACATGGAAGTATCCAGAGAGCATTTAAAGCACATAATGCTTCATAAGTTCAGAAAAGGAAACTCTGCAGCCGAAGCGACTCGAAACATACACTCAGTTTATGGGAAAGAATGCTTGAATGAAAGAATTTGCAGAATTCCAAATTCATTCCAAAACACCAATATCCAACGTTCTATCTCTTAGCTACCATACATAAAATACATTCATCTCGAGTCACGAGACAAACTTTCTGGTTCAGGTAAAATTAAAAGAAAAACATATGCTCTGCAATATGTATTGAGCACTCTTTTTTCATTCATTCGACCTAAAGCAACGCGTGTGTGTGTTTGCATGCATGCATGCGTACATACATACATGTGTGTGTGTGTGTGTGTGTGCGTTCGTGTGTGTTTGTGTGTGTAACTAACAAAAACTTAACTTCAGCCAGTTCACTTCGAAGAAGACCAAATGGACATCTTATGAAACTGCACTGAAAATATTGCAAGACTGCATCTGCAACAGTGAGTAGTCACAGCAGTGGAAACACGTGTAGGTCATTGTAATATGCTGTATATAAAATAGAGTTTGTGGATGTACAATTCCATACTCCTTGTACTCCTTATTAATATTAATACTAATATATATATATATATATATATATATATATATATATATATATATATATATATATATATATATATATATATATATAGACAGACAAACTGATAGATAGATAGATAGATAGATAGATAGATAGATAGATAGATAGATAGACTCTACGGATACCATGGAATTCCTGGTGTACATCCAGTAGTAGGAAGATTTCCACTTTATGATGACATCAGATAACCAATAACTGTAACTGTGGACGAGCTTTGCATAGCATTCTACAAGGCTTTTCCGAATCTTACTTAACTACACACACACACACACACACACACACACACACACACACATAACTATATCTACGCACGCACATACACACATATATATACACACATATAGGCAGGTACGTACTTGTATATGTATATGTATGTGTATGCGCACGCGCGTGTGTGTGTGTTTGTGTGTGTTGTATATATGTATATGTAACGTCTATGAGTTTGTTTATGTGTATATCTGTGATGTGTCGTTATGTAAATGTCAAGCGGTTGCAACCATTTGTGCTCAAATGGATTCCGCCATCTTCTCATAACAGAACAGCCTTAATGGTGGTATTTATGTTGCAAACAAAATCGGAAGAGAGTCTCCATAGATAGAAAGGGCAAATTAACACCAATCTAAAGCAAGTGAACAAGCCAGACGTGTAACAAACTCGTCTTTTGCTAGACAAGCAATGAAGGCTGGCGCCATGGCGGATCGCCTCTCTTAACGTGTCTGCCAACTTGTAGACTATTAATTGGTTTTTTTCTTTTTCCTTTAAGGAATTTTCTACACTTCTTCTTACTAGACAAGCCTGTCAGTTGACGATCGTTCCTCACTAGCACGCATACCACCGCCTCGCAGTCTATCTGCCATTCATTTCCACTTGAAGTGGACATGCCCTGTACCCTTTGCCAGATGGTTTTACATAAGTATTTCTTCCTCTGCAAACGTACACACGTACACGCATACATAACTGTATTCATTCTAGGTGTTCGTACGCTCTCCAGATCACAAAAATAACATGCTACCGAGTATAAAGAAGGAAGGAATTAAGGAATTTAGCGGATTCGTTTGAAGAACATTTCGTTTTTGGAGTCGATTTGCAAATTTCTTGATGTGAACTCGTGTGTTGAAATACGTTTTGTTGCCACGAGAGGTTCTTTATGCCAATGATGCGAATGATGACGACAGAACTTCGACGAACCTAGCTGATTAGTTAATTAGTTAGATACTTAACTAGTTGACTAACAACAATAAAGAAGTGAAGTACAACCAGTGCGTGTGTGTATCATTGGCATAATGACCCTCCCGGAATGCAACAAAAGTGTGAAGAGCACAATTTTAAATGATACCATTCTGTGTATGTGAGGAACTATTACAGATGGAATATTGAAGACCATAAAACAAACAAAAATCCAGATTCCGAAGACATTGGTGATCGTGGTGGTTTCCAACTAAAGCGAAGGTAAACATTCTTTTTTTTTTCTCTTCTTCATTCTTAGATGAGAGACAATGACACCGAAATGTTAACAGAACGAACCATTTGCTTCGCTTCCCATATCAAGCACGCGCGCGCGCATATGTGTATGCGTGCACGTGTGTGTGTATGTGCGTGTGTGTGTGCGCGTGTGTCCGAGAGTGCGTATGAGTGTGTCTGTGTGCGTTTGTTTACATGTGTGTATGTGCATGTGTGTGTGTGTGTGTGCGTGTGTGTGTATGTTTGTATGTGTGTGTGTGTGTTGCCATAAAAGGTATTAAAACATACGCGATTAGCACTGCCTGATTTGTTATGGTTTATGTGGCAAATTTCAAAAGAACTGTGCACGTTTCCGCGTTAAATAGCTTAATCGAAGGTTCCGAAAAATTTGACCTACAGTTATAAAAAGCTTGCGAATTCAATCTCAGACCAATGCCTCTCAGTAATCCGCAGGAAGCTATAACACTTTGCTCAGTGGGATGGTCTTCCGCTCTCTCTTTCTCTTTCTTAATATGCTGCAGTTGTACTCAATAAAGGTACAATCTTTGGATTGAATGGTCGAATCCCCTGACTATATATTTCGTCTTCAGTGACCATCGGCTACTTTCATATATAGTCGGAGCGACGCAAAAAGCAAGAGCCGGTCTAGGGCTGTACAATTTCAAGCCAGTGTAAAAGAGATGAAAGAGGCAGTGGTATACGAAGTGAGAAAGGAGGAAGAAGAAAGGTGAAATGTATATTTGGTGTAATGTAGTCAAGTGGGACAGTGCCTGAGATGGGAGGAATATGTAGTCAGTCGCAGAATCTCTTGGGAACAAGCAAGAACAACCTTCCTGATCAAGTCTGCCTTCGACATTTTACCTTCACCGGCCAATTTAGTCCGGTGGAACGTACAAACAACTGATGAATGTGGATGCGGAGAGAAAGCGACGGTGAGACATGTTCTGTCAAACTGCAGGCTAGCACTAGACAGACATACATGGCGTCACAATCAAGTACTCGGTGTCGTAAGTGCAGCACTCAAGGAGAAGATCGAGGGATACAATAGGGGAGAGTACCCCAAAATGGAAAAACGCAGGAAAATATACTTAAGGCCAGGCCTTCAAATAAAATATACGAGACAGACGAAAGATGGAAGGGATACTGGGGGCTGACCACGGATTTGGAAAGACTGTTAATATTTCCACTTAAAAAAAAAACGACAAAAAAAGAACGGACTTAATCCTATGGAACACAGAACGGAAAATGGGAATTTTGCTAGAGCTGACAGTGCCATGGGAAGAGAACATCGCTAATGCAGAGCAACGGATGGAGAAGAGGTATGAGAGATTAATTGAAGAGTACAGAGAACAGGGATGGACTGTCGAGTATTACCACCTGTCAGTGGGGGCTAGATGCTTCATTGAAAGGAAAATGACAACGTTATTCAAAAGATTTGCATTTTCGAGCTCAGAGCTGAGAAAAGTAATAAGGAGGATACAGGGGGCAGTTGACAAAGTCAGTTTCTATATATGGCTGAAGTGAGAAGACCCAACATGGCTGAAGTGAGAAGACCCAACATGGCTTGAAACCCATAACATGCCGACTGGGAAATAGCTTCGTTAGGTGAGACTGGTTGACGCTTAAGCAGCATCGCTGATTGACAGGTAGCGGTCTCGTTCATGGCGTCCCCTCCTCCTGGTTCGAAGGCTTGTACCACCAAACAGCTGGTTGGCTCTGGCTGTTGGAACTGAAACTAACAGGACACTGTTGGAAGGCAGGTTTAGAGAGGGTGCAGGATAAGATTACGCGCCCTTCCCCTCCATTGGTCAGTTGAAGCTTAGACAGTGTCACGTGACAATTAGCTGGTGCTGGCTCCTGGAGCCTGCCGGCGAGTATTTACAGGGAAATTTGGCAGCATGGTCATTCGCCCGCTGACGTTCGTTGACGCTGCATCAAAGAAACCAAAGAACAGAAGAAAAAAGGAGAAAGAAGAAACGCACTCAACACCAAAGCTGAAGAGAGCCCACCACGTCGCAAACGGTAGAAGAGTAGAGGCCAAAATTAGACATGGTTCTTCTTTCTTGATGATATCTTTGGCCATTGGATCCTATAAAGAAGCTGTTGAGGTATCGAACCATGAAACGTGGTTGGAATTCCTTCCATGTTATATTAGCGAAGACTCCTAACTATTAATGTTGGTTACATCATGAATGTTTTATTTAATCAAATATTTTTTACAAACTTAAAGATTTTTGTAGTCGTTCTTGTTTGCATTCTTTCGTTCTTTATTTTCTCACAATTCCTTCTTTCATTCTAACTTTTCCCATGTTTTCTTTAGTGTTTTTTTTTTCGACTTTATTCTTTCTTCTCCTCTCATTTATTCTTTCCTTCTTAGCTCTCTTTTCTTTCTTGCTTGCTTTTTCCATTACCTATTTTTTCCATCCTTCATCTTTTTCGTTCTTTTCTTCTTTAGTTCCTTCTCTCGCTCTTTCGTTACTTCTTTGTTTCCTTCGTTCTCTTGACACCCAATTGCCTCTTTCACCAAATACCAACAACGGAAAAACTTCTATCAAACCAGTAACACCAAGAAACGGTTGTGTTCCAGCATATCAGAAGTCCATATATTGGAACAAGTAAAAGAGATGCGGACACAGAAAACCAGAAAAAGGTGGACTTAGTCACAGCCTTATATTAGTGATCCCAATACCCTAATCACTATGGCTACGAGCCTTAACTATGACACAGAAAACCAGAAAAGGTGGACTGTCATAGTTAAGGCTCGTAGCCATAGTGATTAGGGTATTGGGATCACTAATATAAGGCTGTGACTTCGATTCCGATTACAGAGCGCTAGTTGTTATCATTGAACAAGGCTTTTATTTCACGAAACGTCCGTCTAATCAGCTGAGAAATAAATAATCAGTTTTGTGACCTTGCTTTGCGTATGTCGCCATTTTCTCTTTCATCTATGACATCTCGGATATTGTCCTGGATCCAGCGTGGGAAGGCAGAAAGAGAGAATGCCTACTTGCTCGCGAGGACATTGTGAACAAAATTATGAGGAAGTATGAGCGTACATTCTGCCAAGTCATAGCTGTTTCTGATTGGTGGATATGATGGTAATCATTTATATATATATATGAGAGACAGACAGGCAGAGACAGGCAAATAGACGTACGGACGGACAGATATAGATAGATAGATAGATAGATAGATAGATAGATAGATAGATAGATAGATAGATAGATAGATAGATAGATAGCTATGCACACACGCACACACGTATACTTATAGTATACATTTATCGATTGAGCACTCAATTACAAACTATAAATTAGATGTGGCCGTGTTCAATGTCGCTTTTATATGTGTCTCCATACATGGCATACATGTATACAAATATACAAATATACAAATATACATACATATATATATATATATATATATATATATATATATATATATATATATATATATATATATATATATATATTCCCGTTCGAAATATATAGTTGTCAAAGTGACAACTAGTCACTGATCTATTAACTGAGCTGAGTGGGGGTGCTAAATTCCCTTGTTCGAAAATATAAGGACATAGATTGTCGCATAGCCAACTGGAGACGATGTCTCCTGGGGCTAAATTACAGCAATATTCGTCCTAAACCAGGACTACCATGTTACGTTGGCAAATAATCTTTACTCCAAAGTACTGTTGCTGAATATCTCTCGTTGTGAGATTTAAAAATAGTAATTTTCTAAAAACGTTTAACCACGCTTTATACAGCAGGTGTCAACATCGAGAAAGGTTGGTATATAAATAAACCAGGGACAGAGAAAGAAACAATGTGGTCACTTTATACATCAATGACGAGAAATGCCGTCTTCGAAGGGATGCGAACGATAGCTTCAGACTATTTTACTGGGAAATATAATTTATATTTATATATAGAAGCAGCACAATTTCAGTTCGAGAAACTAAAATTAAAATTTTAGCACTTCTATTTAATTATTCAAAGTGCACATCGTTTCAATAGGTAATCGGTGCTGGGAATTTATTTTAATCATATATAAAAAAAACACCATGGTTCCCAAACACGAAAAAATAATACAGATACATAAAAAATCAAAATTAAATGGAGCTTTATAGATAATATATATATAAAATATATAGTTTTAGAGAAAATAACCGAGTTTCAAGAACTCACCGATGAAAATCCACTATCACATATAGAAAAATTAACAATTAAAAGCACAATAAATGAGTATAATATAAAACAAAGTAAATATCAAAGATTTTCTACTATTTGAAAATAATATGTAATCTTGTTTTTTATATTATTCATTTGGTTCTTTAAAGATTATTTTCAATAGATAACTTATTTAACACTAAATTATTTAGAAGTTATAGTTTCATTTCAACATAATATTAGAACTTCGATTTGAATAGTGTTGATATATTTTCGATTGTTTTTGATTAATAATATTTGATTAATAATTAGTCTTTATTGTTTATAATATCGTTAAAGGTTTTTTTAAATTAAAACTTTATATGTATATAAAGTTTAATCTTTTATTCTTAATAATTTTTTCTTTCCTAATTTTTCATTCATAATTTTTTCTTTCATAATTTTTTCATTCATATTTTTAATTTTACGTTTGTAGAAAATAATATTCTTGTATTTTTCTATTATACAGTTGATTTTTAATGATAATTAAATAAACGTTTTTAGTTTTAAATAGTATAGCTTTAACTATTACATCGATTAAATATGTACTAATTTTATCTTCATTATTATTTTAAACTTAAACTTCGTTCAAATTGTATTTAAAACAATGATAATTTAAAACAATGATAATTTATGTAAGCTGGTTTTTGTATATAATATACATGTTAGCATATATTATAATAGATGAAGGGATGATTATTGAATATTTATTATTTTGATATTTTGATATTTTGATATTTTGATATTTTGATATTTTTAATAATTTTTCTATCTTTATAAATAAGTATTTCATATAAATTCATTTGGTACTTATTGTTGGTTGAGATATATATATTATTTATTTTAATTATTGACCTAAAGATTAGCTATATTTTTGAATAGAATTTATTTTCGATAATTTCAATTGATTTTAATTGATTTTAATCGATTTAAATTTCCTTTCTATTTGAAACACGTGTAGTCATTTTATTATCTTTATCTTATGATATTTACTTTGTTTTATATTATACTCATTTATTGTGCTTTTAATTGTTAATTTTTCTATATGTGATAGTGCATTTTCATCGATGAGTTCTTGAAACTTGGTTATTTTCCCTAAAATTATATATATATATATATATATATATATATATATATATATATATATTGGAAGGTTTGGAGGTGATGTACACGAATTATATATTAGAAAAAATAATAAGGTTCTCAGATATCTGGTTGTACATTTACAGATTTTTATTAATATGTCACATGTTTTATAAATATTAGCGCTTGCAAAAATACTTCAAAATATTTGAAAAACCTTCAAGAATAGGTGCAAGCGCTAATATTTATAAAACATGTGACATATTAATAAAAATCTGTAAATGTACAACCATCCAGATATCTGAGTACCTTATTATATTTTCTAATATCTATATATATATGAACTCTATACGTTTTGTTCCTTCTCTCTCTCCCCCCTCTCCGTTTATTTTCACTTATTCCTTTTTGTTGAAGAGCGTTGGCCCGAAACGTAAAAGGCATTTTCATTTTTCTCGAGCGTCAAACTAATAAACTT
Source organism: Octopus bimaculoides (assembly GCF_046866305.1). Lineage (NCBI taxonomy): Eukaryota > Metazoa > Mollusca > Cephalopoda > Octopoda > Octopodidae > Octopus > Octopus bimaculoides. Next base: position 165,739,608 of record NC_142930.1, read on the forward strand.
GCTTGGTCTTTGCTTTTCTTGCCTTCATCTTTGTTTTTCTATAAATCTGAACTACACACACACACACACACACACACACACACACACACACACATATATATATATATATATATATATATATATATATATATATATATATATATATATATATATATATATATATATAAATATGTGTGTGCGTGTGTGTGTGTGAGCGTGTGTGTGTGTGTATAAAATACACATACACGCTCGCAAGTATATGTAAAAACGTGTGCGTATGTGTTGCTCACAAGACAATTTTGAAACGTTTTCTTCAAGTTTTTACTTCATATTTCAAAACTATTCAGAAAGTGAATATTTCAAACGAAAAACAGTCTCGGTTTATCAGCAGACGATCGGAAACGAGTAAATCCGTGGATTTTAATGTATTAACGCATACTCTATATTGAGTCTTGTAATTTATCGCTTCTGCGGGATCGAGAAATTCACACACACACATACACACACACACACACACGCACACACACACACACACACACACACACACACACAACATGCATTCATACATATATACTTATACTGGATTCAGCTAGGGTATGTGTCCACGCCGGGGCACCGCCTTTTGAAATGTTAGCAGAGCGTAGTTTTGATCTACGGACTTTGGGGTTATGGTCTCACTACGGACACACGTACACACACACACACACACACATATATATATATATATATATATATATATATATATATATATATATATATATATATATAGTATTTATAAATGTACTATATATTTTTAGAAGCTATACAACATATGTATGTATATATATATATATATATATATATATATATATATACACGATATATTCCCTCCCCCACTACTACACCTCCCCTCCACCTCTCACTTACACACAACCCCCCACCTCCCCACACAATCTCTCTTCTGTCCCCCCACCCCTCACCGTTCTATAATTACTCTAACATTCCACACATGCTCAGAGTAACTCTATATACTTCGCCACTTTTGCTACTTGCATTTTTTTTTTTTGCCCGACGTTATTTTTCTTCCTTTTCTTTTTGTTTTTCTTTTTTTTGTTTTTTTTTTATCGAGGTGGTTGTCGTAAGGATGGTGATGGCAGCAGAGGCGGGAACAAGGGTGCGGTGATGACGCCAGCGGCAGCGGCGGTGAGGGTTGTGGAAGTTGCTGTGGTGGTGGTGAGGGCGACGATGCTTGTAGAAGTGGCAATGACGATAGTGGTGATGTTGTGCTGATGATGACAGTGGCGGTGATGCTGGTGATGGTGATGACAGTGATGACGGCGTTTGTGGTGGTGGCGGTGGCTGAATTTTTTTTTTTTTACTTGCTAAGCGTGGAGGGGGGGGGGGGGTTCTGTGCCCGTGGCCTTCGTCAGTCCTCCAAGACCGGCGAAACTGATGCCATTATTGCTCCTGTTGAACTCCTGGAAGTCAACACCTGAGCAGTGAAGGTATTTCTAAGGAAGATGAGGAATTGGGACGGAAGGCCTGGGTGTAGGGGTTAGTGTGTGGGTTAGAGGTGCTGAGAGGTGGGGTTGCGGTTGGGTGAGAAATACCTGAGTGGACATGGTATGAACCCAGCCGGTTCTGAAGAACAGAGGCCAATGTGGTAGAAAAGTTAGGGAGTGGAGACAGCACACCTGTGGGTCAGAGTCTGGAGTGTATCTGAGAGTGACTTTATGCCAGTCAGTCAGGTGGACCTTTTCTGGATGTCTGCAAGTATAGCAACAGAAACGTCCCTAGAGGTGAAAGCAATACTTCGTTGTATCCCCCGCGTGCGTTTTGTTGAGTAATAATAATTATTATTGGTGGCAAGCCGGCAGAATCGTTAGCACGCCGGACAAAACACTTTGGGACATTTCGTCTGTCTGCACGTTCTGAGTTCAAATTCCACCGAGGTCGACTTTGCTTTTTCATCCTTTCGGAGTCAATAAATTAAGAACCATTGGAAATTGCTAATCTTTTGCCAAAATTTGAAACCAAGAATTATTGTGGACTGAATTCTTTTCTGATCCTGAAGAGAATGGTTTGTTGATGGGAATGTACATTCGACAGGGCAGATCCTCAGTGACGGTGTGGTCCATCACTGAGGGTTCTAATTGTATGTTGGTCAGGATTAAAGGGGTGGGGAACCATGATGTTTTGTGAGGTTTTTTTTCTTCTTTATATGAATAGTGCTTGTGGTTTTTGCCATTGAAAAAGACAAGATTGTCATATTCCAACTGGAGGGTAGTTTTGGAGGTCACTGTGTATGAGGTTAGTGGATGTGTTTGGTGTGTGGTGTTTAGGCAGTTTCGATAAGAATAAAGGGTATCGTAAGAAGAACGAGGGCCAGAAAGAGCTCAGTCAACACAAAATATGATAGTGCGATGTAAAAAGAAGCTGTAGATCTAAGAGGTGCGAGACAGGGAAGGCTGGAGTCCTTAAGTGGGCAAATTCGATAAGAATTTTGCATGGCAGATGGGGTCGAAAGCTTTGCTGATGCCGAGGGCAGCAACATTACTTTCACTAAATTTCTTCGGAACATTGGTGGGTGATGGATTTTGGTTTTACTAAAACTATCGTGGTAGTTTTTAAGGAGTGAGATACAAGGAGGTGGACCTGGAGGGGGTTGACGCTTTTGTTTTTAATTTACAAAGTGTATATATTGAGTTAACTGCAAAGCGGGTTGCGAACGCAGAACCTGGAAGACTCCACTACCCACAAAATCATCGTTGTTGTGATTTATGTTTTCAGAACCAGGAAATACTTCAACCTAGATCAGTTACTGATCCTTTACACTCAACTAGAGCCCGCATTGGCTCTCAGTTCACATATTTGGGGCAGCTCCTGTTGTTATACACACGCAGGTTTTTCTACACCCATAATGGGGCTACTGTTCCTATAATTGGGACGATGCTGCCGTTGATGTTAGAATAAAACCTAGGTAATCTAGATCCAAACTGGATTACTATTTACATATATTTGCTCATGAGCTACCCACCACAAAGCCCCAAGTGTGTAGATATAAAATGTGTAACATGTGGGCTCGGGCAGGAACAAAATATGTTATCAGTGTTCACTCTTTCTATCTCTCTCTCTCTCTCTCTCTCTCTCTCTCTCTCTCTCTCTCTCTCTCTCTCTCTCTCTCTCTCCTTCTCTTTCTTTCTTTCTTTCTTTCTCTCTCTCTGATTAACCTGTTTTTGTTCTTTGTATGTTTATCCAACGTTTGAGAATACAAAACATAAATATTCTCGGTTATAATAACAACTGACCTCGTTATCTTTGGAGCTTTCATGGCGAACATGTAGGACTCAAGCTCTCGACTCGTTCCGCTTATTGTACATTCACAGGAGTCCACTTAACAAGATATTCCAAACTGACTCCGTTTAGTTGTAGTGGTCATGTGAGTTAACCCATGCAACAATGGTCTCAGGAACGAACCCTTCTCTGCTTGGCTGTTACTATTTCATACATCAGGGGGCAGGAGTCGAATTTGGGAAGTTCATTCGCTAAGCACATCAACTTCATGATATTCATCATTATATGTCTTATTGAATTACACACAGAGAGAAGCAAATCTATCTATCTATCTATCTATCTATCTATCTATCTATCTATCTATCTATCTATCAGTCTGTCTGTCTGTCTGTCTGTCTGTCTGTCTGTCTGTCTGTCTGTCTATCTATATTTATTTATCTATCTATCTATCAATATATCGATCGATCTGTTTATCTCTTTCTCTGTTTCTTTCTTTTTCTCTCTCTCCTTCATTCTCTCTCTCTCTCTCTCAATTTATATATGTATCTATCTGTCTATCTGTCTGTCTGTCTTTCTTTCTCTTTCTCTCTCTCTCTCTCTCTCTCTCTCCACACACACACCTACTTATATCTTATATGAGCGTGTGTGTGTGTGTGTGTGTGTATGTGTGTGTGCTGGAACTAATAAAAGAAAGTAAACGTAAAGACATACATATACATACGTATGTACGTATGACCCTACACATGCGCGCACCCACCCACCCATCCACACAAATGCATACACACTCACGCACGCATGCACACACACACACACGCACACACACACACACACACACACATATTCATCTGTGTGTCTCTTTGTGGGCAATATATATATATTGGCTCCTCGGAAATCGGCGACTTGTGTTACCATAGCAACAATTTGTTTGCTTAAAGGAGTGACATGATTTAGACTCTTTCTGATGATCGATTATATATTGGGGTACTTCCCTAAGGTCTACGAACTCACCACCCTCTCTCTCTCTCTCTCTCTCTCTCTCTCTCTCTCTCTCTCTCTCTCTCTCTCTCTCTCTTCCCCTCTCTCTCTCTCCCTCTCTCTCTCTTCCCCTCTTTCGTTCCCTCTCTCTCTCCATCTCTCTTCCTGTCTCTCTCCTCTCTTCCTCTCTCTCTCCCTCTCCCTCTCCCCCTCTCTCTCCTTCTTTCTCTTCCTCTCTCCTTCTCTCCCTCTCTCCTTCTCTCCCTCTCTCTTCCTCTCTCTCTCCCTTTCTGCCCTCTCTACCTCTATCCCCTCTCTCTCTCTCTTTTCCCTTCTCTCTCCCTCTCTCTCTTCCACTCTCTCCCCTCTTCTCTCTCTCCCCCTCTCTCTCCCCTCCCCGTCTCACCCGATATCTACCCTAGATGTTTACACTGACATCATTTTCCCCACCCTCTCATACCCTTATCACATCAACCAGTTCCCTAACTACCCACATATAAACAACGACCTCGTTATCTACTTCTCCACCTACTTACACAACTATCTACCGTACCCTTCTATGTACCCGTTCACCTACCCTAACTTCCTATCAACTTGATTTACTACCTAGCTACTATTCTACCCGACTATATTACTCGACTATTATCAGATCTCCTGCTTCAAATAAAACTTATTTGCACCCCCGAACTTTTTACTTAACTACACTACTGTTCAGCTGGTAGGACACCCGCCACCCCTTCCCTAGCTACCACCAACAATGACCACCACCACCACCATCACTACCACTGCCACCAAGTCATCATACAGCACACCTGTCTACCAAGCGTTCTCTTATATCTGTATGTCTACCTCTCTGTATGTAAATGCGTGTTTGTATGTATGCACGTGTCTGTATGTGTATGTATATGCGTGGTTGTATGCATGAATAGATGTATGTATGTATGAATGTATGTATGCATGCACATAAGTATGTATGTATGTATGTATATATATATATATATATATATATATATATATATATGATCGCTAAATCCACAAGTTCTCTCTATATTTTCTCTTATTCCATTCTGTTGAAGAGCGTAGGCTCGAAACGTGAAAGACTTTCTCATTTTCCCGAGCGTCAAACTAATACAATTGCTTGTTGTTCATACATATGCTTCGTCTTTCGTTTTTCCGTAAATTTCAACTGTGTGTGTGTGTGTGTGTGTGTGTGTGTGTGTGTGTGTGTGTGTGTATCTATCTATCTATCTATCTATACATACATACATACATACATACATACATGCATAATACATACATGCATACATGCATACATACATAATGTATACATACATGCATACGCGGAGTGCTGATTGGTCAAGCCACATTCGCGTAAGGTGATATATTGTCTTTTGTGGTGGTATGGTAAACTGAGACTGATCCTTCAAAATTCTATCTACTTATTCTGTCTTCAATAGCTATGAACTGCTTTCATAATATTATCTAATAAGAATTATAGTAGATTCCAAACTATTAATGTTCGTTATTCCATAAATGTTGTACCATTGAATCAAATATTTGTGCCCATGTAACTACAAACACACATACTGTTCTTCACTTCAAACGCAGTCAATTTAATATTTTGGACGATCAATAAAGAATTGACTATTTAAAGCCACACTAAATGATCATCCGAACATGTTTCAGTCCAGTGTTGGGATTTCATCAGCAACTCTGACCTCTTTTTAACAGTCCACGGAAATATTTCTTGTAAACATGCTGTTATTATTACTTAAGTAGTGCATGTTTTGGAGTTGGAAGCACGACAAAGTAATAATAAGACGAGGAATGCAGATGCTGTTATGGCATGTATTTGCAGAAGTGAAACATTTTTGGCACTTTGTTAATAAGTATGTTTTATTTAACTTGGCAGCAAGAGCTTATCCGCTGGGTTTTATCCAGTGTTTCCGATTCTCATGAGGGGATTATAGTAGAGGTAGAAACTAGAGAGAGAGAAGACACAGCTCATTTGTGGGCCAAGCCTCGTGTGGTATTGCGAGTGACTTTATGACAGTCAACGGATGTGAATTAGGGTGTTTAGTTGAGTAGCAGCAGAAGCCGTGTCTTAAATATAGTTATAGTAGGCATCTGTCGGTCACGAGAGACCGTGGGTCTGCACCTGGAGAATATATACGTGTCAGCTGCTGATGGTGGCGGTGCAGCGTGTGCTGTGGCTGCAACGGGTCCACACGGGAGTGGCAGCGACAGCATTTGAAGAAGCTCTCTACGGGCACTACTGGTTTTTTCCTTTCTTTGAATGCACTTTTCCTTGGTGGCAAGTTTCAGTTACTCTTCCCCTCGCTCCATCCCCTGACATAGTATTTGTCTCCATCCCCTGGCGATCATTTGCGATCTCCTCCCATCTCAGGACGTCCAGATCTACTAATTTCATGTCTCTCTTGTAGACGTCCTTGAAACAAGGATAAGATTGTCCTCTTGCGCTGGTGGCCAATTCCCCACAGAAGAAGTCTTTTGGGATCCTCCAGTCCAGCACACGATGTATATGATCGAGCCAGCGCAGACGGCGCTGCTGGAGCAGGCAAAATATACTCGGTATCGTGGCACTGTTGAGGACTTCGGTGTTGGTGACTCGGTCGATCCACTTGATATCCAAAATGCGTCTCAGATTACGAAGGTGGAAGACGTTGAGAAGTCGCTCTGGTCTGGAGTAGAGGCTCCATGTTTCGCTGTCGTGGTGCGCTGAGGACCCACGCCTTATATACAGCAATGTTGATGTTTGCGATCAGTTTTCAGTATTGCCAGATTCTCTTTGTGAACCTGGCAAATATAGAGGATGCTCGTCCCATTCGACTGCTGATCTCGGGGCCCACGGAGAAATCACCTGAGACGGTAGATCCGAGGTAGATGAATTCATGGACTACCTCCAGCTTGTAGTTGATGATGACGATGTTAGAGAATGCTTGACACCTTGGCTGAATTCCTGACAGGCTCTTGAGAGTTTCTCCACGCTGTGCTGCATCCCTCACCACCAGAGTGCGCTGTCAGTGCTGCATCGTCTGAGAACATCACTTCTTTGATAAGTACCGGACCAACCCTGGATTTTGCTTTCAACCTCGACAGACTAAGCAGTTTACCGTCTGATCTGATGTGGAGGCAGACACCATCAATTGATGTTCCAAATGCGTGTTTCAGCATGGCTGATAAGATTCCAAACAGGTTGGAGTCAAGCACACAGCTCTGCTTCACACCGCTTTACTTTACGCCGCTACATATGTTGAACGCCTCCGAAGAAGCGCCATCAAGTGGATCTTTGAAGAAGAAGAAGAAGAAGAAGAAGAAGAAGAAGAAGAAGAAGAAGAAGAAGAAGAAGAAGAAGAAGAAGAAGAAGAAGAAGAAGAAGAAGAAGAAGAAGAAGAAGAAGAAGAATGAAGTAAGACTGGAAGTCCAGAGGGAAAGAGAAGAAAGGAAAAGGAAGGAAAAAGAATGACGAAAATGGACAACACTGAAAAAGAGAAGACGGGAAAGAGAGACGGAGATTGAGAAGGAGAGTCTGAAGAGATGGACAGGGAGGAACAAGGAGAAGGAGGAGGGAAGGAGACACGTGAGAAAGAGAGAAGAAAAGAAAGAAAAAGAGCAAATTAAAAGCGGTTAGTATTGGTGCGAAGGGCTGTTTAGCCATGGGTCAAAGTTTATTGAGCACACCTATGATCAAAACCCTACCAACCGTGACCAACCATCCAGTCTTTTTAGAGGTTATCTACCGCTACGTGTTGTTTCTTCTTTAAGAGGGTGGGGTGTCATTTGAGGAAGATTTGGCTGCAACTTCTAGCATGACTAGCGGCTCTTGTTAAAAGTGGGCTGGTTAGATAAGAGGGTAGAGTGAACGGGGTGGAAAGGGGGGAAGGGTGGGTAAGGTGGCGAGTAGGAACAGGTTGGTGGGGTTGGATAAGGTTGTGAGGGGATTTAGGGTGGTGAGTGAACGGGGAAGTATATATTGAATAGTCGGGTGGATAGGGTAGGGAGTTGGTATGGAAAGGATAGTGTGTAGAGGAAGGGTGGTGGGTGACCTGGTGGTGGGTGACCGGGTGGTGAGATGGAGAGGTATGGCGGCGGGTGGAGAAAGTGATAGGGTGCTGGGGTGAATTGGGGGTGGGATAAACAAGATGGTGAAATCGTAGTGTCTTATGTGGTGGTGGTGGTGGGGAATCAATGGAGAGGGGTGGACGGCTATGTGGGTGGGTGTGAATGGCGGGGTATTAATGCTAGTGCGTATGTGTGAATGTGTGTCTGTGACTAGTGTGTGTTAGTGCGTGGGCGGCTGTGTATTAGGGAGTGTGTACGTTAATGTTACTGTCTATGCGAATGTGTGTGTGTGAGTGCGTGTGTGTATGTCAGTTAGTGTGATATAGTGTGCGCATGAGAGTGTGTGCGTGAGAGAGAGAGAGAGAGAGAGAGAGAGTGAGTGAATGTGTGTTTGTGTGGATATGACTGCATGTATGTGTGGGTGTGAGTGGCAGCGTGTTTGTCTCAGCGTGTGCGTAAGTATTTGTGTGTCTGTGTGTGTGTGATTGTCTGCCCTCGGTAAATCAGGCCGAGAGGAACTAATGGGCCTGAATCCCGACATATTTGGGATAACAGCGGCCACATTCCTAAGATTCTTAGTATACTGGAATTTACATGAAAGAGACAGTAAAGCGATGAACGGCGGCAACAACAGCAGCAGCAACATCTGACAATATGGTTGAGCGGGAAATACCTCAATATGTATATATATATATATATATAATATGTATTAATAATAACAATAACCCTTGAATGGATCTTATAAACATTCAATGCATCACTACGCACGTTTCCACAAATCCCATGTCTCTTACGATCACAGTACATATTCCTGGAATGGTTACAGTGTAGTCCGTAGTATCCGCGGGCATCGAGTTGATCATCATCCTCATGGATTCACTTCTTCAGGCGATATAACATTAATGTGTAACAGAGATCAAAAGGAATAAATAACACGCGCGCACGCACGCTAACACACATACACACACAAGCATATATATATATATATATATATATATATATATATATATATATATACACACATATATATACACTCATGCAGTTGAAAGACTCGGCGTGTCTGAGTTGGTCCATCAATAGAAAAAATATAATCCGCTATTCCTACAATCGAAAACAAGTATTTATTCTCAATATCTCTTTGACGACTTCCTGGACCTCAACTTGTGTTCTTAGAAGCCCTACAATAGACCGAAAAGAAGAAAAAAGACTTACTTATATCGGCGAACAGTCTTGCATTGCCTTTAAAAATCTTAAGACTAATATTTGTAGAGGAGCATCTAATCTCTCGTACTCCAAGGAAATTTCTGATAACGCACCACCCTACCATTATAAGGTCCTGGTTAACAGTGACATCAAATAAAACAAAACAGCAATTTACAATCTGAGGAACTTCAATGCCTAAAAATAGACCAAGAAAGATTATTTGGTTTGCTCCCACCTTCGTTTCTTCTTCAATGTTAGGACAAACGTAAGTGGAAAATTCCTAACCTTGATAGACAAGGATTTCCCGGAAAGCCATAGGTATAAGAAAATCTTTTACTGCAACCTCAAGAACCAACATACTTGCCTACTTGACCAAGCATGCATGGTTAGCTCAGTTGTATAGGAAGCCGAGGTCAACCCAGTGCTGCCAAATAGCGAAACTGAAAATAAAAAGATATTCAATTACGTAAAATAACTTCAAGAACAGAATATGCTAATCACCAGTATTCTTTCTGACACGTAGAAGAAAAACACTAAGCTAGCCGACCACATTTAGGACATGAAGGAAAAAATACCCCACACGTCGTCAAGAGAAGCATCGTAGAGCGACCTAGGATATACATTAATGGATTAGCGCGGTGTAGGCTAAGAATAACTGAAAGAAAACATATCTCTAAGAACTCCACCGACCTACGGAACTCGAGATCGGAAATTTTCACAAGATGTAAGCCTCTCGACAAGTTTCTGCTAACACCACTCTCTCCGGTTTAGGTATACAGTCTTACAAATTCCGTCTTTCCCCATCCGATTAGCCCCATCAATCATTGTTATTGATATCTACAATTTGCAAAACAACGTACAATATAATATTTGAAATCAAATCTGAAACCGGTTGTGTGTGTATGTGCGCGCGCACGTACGTGTACACACACACACACACACACACACACACACACACACACACACACAGATAGATAGATAGATGAATAGACAGATAGATAGATAGATAGATAGATAGATAGATAGATAGATAGATAGATAGATAGATTAAAATTTGCATAAATCTTCGTATATTCTACGTGCGTTTTGAACTTCTATATATCAACTGATTTATCCAATTGCTAATATTTCTTTCCTTTTTATTTTTACTCAGTCTCAGCTCTTGGCGGGAGTCTCGCCTTTTTTGGTGACAAGGTAAGTCTTGAACGCAGAATGCACAGAGAGAATGCTGCATGTCTGTGGAAACTAGAATGTGTTGGTGAGTGAATTTATGCCAGTCAAACGGTTGGTTGTAGGGATTCAATATCACCCAGTTGAGTGGACCTTCTCTAAAATGCGGGCAGGATATCAGTGTGCATTGTATGCCAGTTAAACAGACGTCCTTTATTGATATG
>NC_142930.1:165755514-165760514 GCF_046866305.1 Octopus bimaculoides
TGTGTGTGTTTACGTCCCCGTAACTTAGCGGTTCGGCAAAAGACACCGATAGAATAAGTACTAGGCTTACAAAGAATAAGTACTGGGGTCGAGTTGCTCGACTAAAGGCGGTGCTCCAGCATGGCTGTAGTCAAATGACTGAAACAAGTAAAAGGATAAAAGGACGGTAGACTGAGATCCAGATTTGGTTCGTATGCGGTCACCGGAACGCCCGTCTGATACTGAAGAAGTGCAATACGTTACAGTCACATGATCTGGCACTTTCGGCGTCCATACCAGTCCCTTCTCGCCTGCTACGATATAAGTCTGTGCTTTTATACACCACGCTCAAGGCAAATACCACAGTATTCGGTGTTCTAAGAAGACATCCACGTTAAGTTGGATATAAAGATAGCCTTTTGGTACTAATACTGCTTGTATATATTTGAAAAAAGAAAAAGAACGACTTTACTGGTAGTTCTAATCAGTTTAATTTATTATTTTTTAATTTTTAATAATATCAATTTTACACTTTAGTTCGTAGATCTAGTAAGTTCTTTGTTGACTTGGGTGGGGAGATTTTTTTTTGAAAACTTCCTTGTTACCTTTTCTGGAGAACTTTCTCGTATTCGTTGTCAAACTGATCTGAGGATTTGGGACTTTGTGATTCTATATATCGGATTTGAGTTTGTTTGGGCTGGAGTTGGGGTTTGTTAATCTGTCTGGGAGTGAAAGAGGGTTGATGAGTAAGAGCTGAAAGGAAATAGTGAATGGACGAAACATGATACTTGATTGTGGGTGGAGTTGGGAGATGGTGGGGTGTTAAAGGAGTGTTTTAGGAAGCCATTGGAATAGTTGACCTTTGGTGAGAAATATAATGGTCAAAAGTAATTTTCTCTGCTTTACGTGTGTCTGGGGTGGTGATGTTAATGAGGTGTAAGATACATGTTTTTTATAAAAATATTTGTTGATAGAAATGTTTTTTTTTATATGTTGGTTTGGGAGGGGAGGTGGGAGAGATCATGCCAGCTCATATATTTACTTCCCTACATATAATAAACAGAAAGTATATATACATATATATATATATATATATATATATATATATATATATATATATATATATATAACAATATATTATAAATTAACTACCAACAAAAATAATTGGTAAGCTAACTTAAAAAATCATCACCAAAATAGCAGAAAAAAACGATAATGAAGATATGCAGACTCTTCAAGGATCGATCCTTTTGGTTATATTAATAATAATAAAGGAGTTACGTATAAATTCAAAAAAACATATTTATCTTCTTCAATATATATTTCAGTATAAAGAATTCATTAAGATGCTTAAATCAAAATTGTGAAATTTTTTCGCCATGAACGGTTTGTGTTTTTAAACGGAATGTATTTTTTCTGATGTTATATCTGTTCCTGAATGATGTGTAAAGAAATTTTGATTTAAGCTTCTTAATGAATTCTTTATACTGAAATATATATTGAAGAAGATAAATATGTTCTTTTGAATTTATACGTTTCTGCGTCGTAACTCCTTTATTATTATTAATATATATATATATATATATGTATATATCTATATATATATATATATATATATATATATATATATATATATATATATATATATAAGCACACCTACCCCACAACACACCACACACACAACACATATGCATGCACTCACACGCTCAGACTCGCCCACACACTTATACAAACGCACATACACACGCACACTTGCGCATACACACACACGCTAACAATCACGCAAACATACACACACACACACACACCCAAGCATACACACCCTTGCACACATAACCCACATATACCCCCATTCACACATACCTCCCACACACCTGACAACCGATACGTACCCCCATTCACGCATACCTCACATACCTCCCATACACCTAACACACACACCTCCACACACCTTACATATATACCGCCCACACACATGGCAAACATACATGCGCGCCCTCACACACACATATAGACGAACGCACATACATACACACACACACGCGCACAGTGGTAGAGACACACACCTTACACAGCCCTATACACACACAGACACACACACACACCCATATATACGCGCACGCCTACATACACAGCCGCATACACATGCACACACACACACACAGGAGTGCACACACAAAATAACACACATACCTGGCACACATCCTTACGCTCTCACACACATACGCACGCACACACACATAAACACACACATACACAACGCACACACACCTCTCACATACACGATACTCACTCACATACACAACACACACGCACGCACAAAAAATATACACACACACGCACACACACTTCTCACCAACACTACACACTCACACAGACACGCATACAATCACACACACATGGGCATAAACAACACACGCACATACAATAGCAAACGCACGCACACACACGTACACAGCAACGCACATATACACAAGATACACATACACACAAACACACACGCACGCTCAAATACATACACATACACACACGCGCACAAACAAAATACACACACACAGGTACACGTACCCAACACCTACAACCCCACACAAACACACACACATACTCAAAAACTGCCTGCTGACCCTCCACTAACCATTGTCCATAAGCACCCACTAACTATTCCTGCTACTAATTCCTTCCACTACGTCACACACACACACACACACACAAACACACATACACACTAACAGATAAACCACCAAACCATGCACACACACACACACACACATACATACGCACACACACGTTCTGTTATCACACACACACTCGCAAACTCGCGCACGCACAGATATTCATCTCCCTTTTTCACTCTCCTGTCTTAGAAAGAACTTTTCCCCCACCACCTCCTCTTCCGGTCCTTTCACAATGTAACCTCGTGGGCATCGGTGCCATTTTCCTCTTCCTCCGTTTTTCCATTCTCCGAACTTTCCATCTTTCCGACGAAGGGCTCCGCCCGAAACGTCATACACTCTCTCCTTCCTTTCCCGAGCGTCCAATAACACTATCCGTATCACGTCCTCACTTTGTTGTTTTTTTGCTATTGTTTTTTGTGTTTTTTTGAACTTATATATATATATATATATATATATATATATACATACACATGCACACATATATATATATAAATACACATTATCTATCTGCACATCGGATTCACACTATTTCAATGCTAGAACGTTTCTTATTTAGGAATTTATCCAATAATTGTGTGTGTGCGTGTGTGTGTGTGCGTGTGTGTATGTGTGTGTATATATGCACACGCGCACGCACACACACACACACACACACACACACACAGAAATATATGTGTGTATCGATCACCAGTAACTCCTAAATCCGAAAGAGAAGCACCCAACACTAACACCAGCATCAGTAGCAGTAGAAGTGTCAGCGTCAACAGAAACGGAAGCAACATCGCCAGCAGCCGTACACGAAGATATGTCGGATGTTCCAGAAACACCTTCAAGCAGCGCCTCTCCAACCACAGATCCTCGTTTAGGATGCCGGAGAGACGATACGTCATATCTTTGGCCAACCATGTGTGGCGCCTGAAGGACGAAGGGACTACACACAGAATCTCATGGAAATCCTATAAAAACCGGACCCTTACAGCAACGGGAGCAAGCCTTGTAAGCTGTGCATAGCTGGACTGGCGAGAATATTAAAGAACTCCCTCGACCCGGGAAACATCTTAAATTCCAGGACAGAAATCTTCGGACCCTGGTTACATTTCAGATTTCTACTGAAGCCCTCGGACCCACAAGCTGACCGGCTCGATTAAGGGTAGCGGTTTAAGGGAAACAATCCCTTGCGTTTAACCCTTCTTTGTCCGTGTGTTCAGCAACAAGACACATGATCTTTTCTCTCTCTCTCTCTCCACTTTGAAAAGAGTTTATAGGCCACCGGTCATTAGAGTCAGTAAAGCTAAGTACTTTCTGGGTGTGAAACCCTGGGTAACCCCATAGACCGGCCATAACTATTTTTACCTAATTATATATATATATATATATATATATATATATATATATATATATATATATATATATATATATACATGCTTACATGTGTGCGTGCGTGTAGTTGTGTGTATGCGTAAAGTTAAATCCACGGCAGAATACCTCAAACATTTCAAAGGTTGACAAACGTTTCAATAGCAACCACACTGCAAACAGAACATTGAACCCCAATAATCTTTTAGTAGTTGAAACAATAAGACATTAGCTACATGAGGATGCTTTTATCATCAGCCTAACTTTATTAGTGACATACCAAAGGCTGTACAAAATATGGGATGTTTTTATGTCGCACTCCGTACAGTGGCGATAACTGCTACAATGTGGTGAATGTAAGAATGTTGTTGTTTTCAGTTGACATTATCTCACTTCCCGTATGATGCCATTAAAACTCTCTTTTTCTATTAATTTATGTTCTTAAGACACAATATCACATACATCTTCTAAAATTAGCCACTTTAATTATTTGTGTCTGCTATTTTTATTTACCGCGCATAATTCTTATCTCTACAAGATAATTGCTTTGTTACTGAGCGTACTTAACAGCCGATGGAGGTGAAGAACTACCACATAAAATATATACACATTCATACATATACACATACATGCATAGATATATATACATACATATATATATACATACATACACACATAAATATATATATGTGTGTGTGCGTGCGTGCGTGTATGTATGTATATATATATATATATATATATATATATATATATATATATATATATATATATATATATATATATATACATACATATATATATATATATATAGATATAGATATATATATATATATATATATATATATATATATATATATATATATATATATATATATATATATATACATATAGATATATGTATGTATGTACAGCTGATATATATATACATACATACATACCATGCTATGCGGAATAACTGACCATTTATCTCAAGATGATAAAAATAGTTCA
>NC_142930.1:165768014-165773014 GCF_046866305.1 Octopus bimaculoides
ATATATATATATATATATATATATATATATATATATATATATATATATACGACGGGCTTCTTTCAGTTTCCGTCTACCAATTCCACTCGCAAGGCTTTGATCGGCCTTAGGCTATAGCAGAAGACACTTGCCTGAGGTGCCATGCAGTGGGACTGAACCCGGAACTATGTGGCTGAGAAGCAACCTCCTTGCCACACAGCAACGCGTGCTGGAGCTCGTGTAGTATTCACTAAGCACACACTCTCCACCCCCTCAAAACTGCTGGCTTTGTGTCTAAATCGGAAACTGTTATTTCAAATTCTTTAAAGTACAAACACTGCCGTAAATGAGATTAATGTTTATGTTGTTATTGTTGCTGCTTTCATGTTATGTAGGAAGTGGTGGTGGTGGTGGTGGTGGTGGTGGTGGTGGTGGTGATGGAGGCGGCGGCAGTGTGTGCCGTGCGTGGTCTCACATTCCTTCTCTTTATTTCAACTGTCCATCGTGAATGATTCACATTCGCAAAAATATTTACAAAAATGGTAAAATAGATTTAGAGCTTTCTCAGGCTTTAGGATCCCAAAATATTTTTTCCTCCGTCAACACTCAAGAATATTTGGTAAGCTGTGCCAATTCTGTTTCCAACGGGAATGGGAAAATCTTTTGCGAAAAACAAATGCCAGAACAATCAAGCTTTCTTTAACATGAACGAAAACGAAAGCTGACGCAGTCAGGTTTCGCTTTCCATTCTTGATAAGCGATATCAAACAATACTTCACCTCAACACGACCACAACGGCAACAACAACAACAACAACAACAAGAGAGAGAGAGAGAGAGAGAGAGAGGGGGGTGGAAAGGTTGAAGGCGAAGATCTTGCTATTCTGATTTCCAAGGAATAACTTGTATTTCTGCTAATCGCAGCTGGTGACCTTACATAACATATGTTTCCAGGAAGAACGTGAAGAGGTGAAGAACTCTGGTTCCATTCTGAAATTCCCAGGATTTTTAACCTCTTCTGGCTTCTCTAAATAAATAAAAACTGGTGAAAGAGTACTGGATGTTTACGTAGCCTTACGTGGAAGTATGTTTATGTGTATACGTTTGTAACGAAGCATAGTCTGTTTGTGTGTGTGTGTGTGTGTGTGTGTGTGTGTGTGTGTGTGTGTGTGTGTGTGTGTGTGCGCGCGTTTGTGTGTTTCATCACTTAACTCAGAGATAAAACACAAGAATTCTGATGTATAAATGCCGTTTCTAGAGTGGACCAATGTTCAGGTTAATGCAATAGATAGGTTCTTGTTACTTAGATTTTTACTGTTTAGGATAAAATAGAAGTTTCTGGAATTCGTTTCAGTTGACTGCGCTTACATTTTTTTTTAATATTTTTTTATCTATTTTATTTTTCCGTTTTATGATAAATACAGTCTCTACACTGCTATATTTATACACGATTCCCTCATACACTTAATAATAATAATAATAATAATAATAATAATAATGATAATAATAATAATAATAATAATAATAATGATAATAATAATGATAATAATAATAATAATAATAATAATAATAATAATAATAATAATAATAATAATAATAATAATAATAATAATAATAGTCAAGACGAAGAGCGCGATTCGATTGTAAGATATTTTATTAGTTGAACGATATTTCAACAGTACGTCTGTCTTTGTCAAGTTCAAAATAAGAAGTGATAAGAATTCAAAATTACGGAAATTCAAACGTAAAGTATGAACGAGAGCAATCAGCGTCCACACGTTGATGGAATGACATCACCAGTTTTTATGTTACAATGTTATATAACAGGCGAAAAGAAAAAGAGAGAAAAAATAGAGAAAAGAAGACGACAGAAAAAAAAGGAAAGCAAAAGAGAGAAAGAAGTATATTTAATCAAACAGTTTTGTATAAATTTAACGAAATTCTCCTGTCATCTTATTCATTCCTTCGGGTTTTTGCAAATTAGGATTTTTTTCTTTTCCAACAGTAAAGCTGCTAAAAGCATTTTGGTCGACGCGATAACGACTCTGTCAGAACTTTGGTGAAGTAAGCCTTAATGTGGGGGTGGGTGCAGCACACACAGAATATATTTCCTTGGCGCAGCAAGAATTACCCAGAAAAGTCTTAGAAAGTAAGAATATAAAGAACAGAAAAACACTTTTATAAAGAAGAGCCCAAAGTGCTTCTCATCCGGCACCAGGTGTCGTGGCTGCATCAGAAGCACAACACCAATACCATATAACCGAAGAACTGCATCGACGACAACAACAACGACAACAACAACAACAATTATTATTATTATTATTATTATTATTAGTAGTAGTAGTAGTAGTAGTAGTAGTAGTAGTAGTAGTAGTAGTAGTAGTAGTAGTAGTAGTAATAATAAGGCGAGCTGGCAGAATTGTTGGTGCAAAAATTTGGAAGTAATGTTCGAAGACTGTGACAAATGACCAATGACGTGACGAGATAAAGAATGACATGTGACCGGAAGTTACAGTGTCTGTCTGTCTTTACATTCTGAGTTCAAATTCTGCCGAGATCGACTTTCGGGATCGATAAATTAAATACCAGTTGCGTACTAGGTCGATCTAATCGACTGGCCCCCTCCCCCAAAATTTTTGGCTTTGTGCCTACTGTAGAAAAAAAAGTATTTTGTATATTGTAGAAGTAATTTATTGCAGATAAACTTTAGTAAGAAAACTCTATATGGACCCCCAAGGGTCATGTGGACTCTGGTCGAGAACCACTGGTCTGTAATGTTTGCCTAACTACTGAAACACCTTTGTCTAGAAATGGTGTCCCTACCCCCACTCCAACCCGTGTTTTTACCCAACGCCCTAAACCAATGTTTATCTACCCTTCCTCCAACTAGGTTGTTTGCCTGATCCCCAAATCATGGGGTTTGCCTACCAACTCCCCCTAAACAAAGCCGTTTGCCCAGCTCCTTAAACACCACTGTCTAAAAACTAGCAGTAAATCCCTCGCCCCAATTAAGGACACTGCAGTGTATGTAATTACGTACACAAGTCCTTCACTGTCAGTTAATTAACGACTTAAAATAATAATTAATTACTTTAATTAGTATTTATGGTGGTTAAATGAAATGTGACATTTTTCTTGTGACATTTTTACTAGCGAAAACTGATTTTATTTCCGTTTCTTTCAACACACGCACACAGACATCTATACAGGCACAGACACATACATAAGCACACGCACTTCCATACAGGCACACACGCATACATAATCACACTATCACAAACACACACATGCACAAACCCGTCATACACACATACACATATGCATATATATATATATATATATATATATATATATATATATATATATATATATATATATACACATGCGTACACACACAGTTACATACATACAGATAGCTAGATAAATAAATATATATATATATATATATATATATATATATATATATGTATATATATATATGAATATATATTTGAATGTATCTATGTAGTATATATATATATATATATATATATATATATACTACACACATAAATGCATACACACACACACACACACACACACATATATATACCCACATATATAGGTCTAAACTCGACAAGTATTATTTGTCAACAAGTGCAAAAACCAACGGAATTGTTGCGCTGGGTCAAACAGGTTCTTTAACCCCAGAATCCTCTGCAGGAAAGAGTTACACTCTGAAGCTATCCTGGCCTGCCACTACTGATTGCCTAAATCTTTGGTAAGTACTGCTTTTCTATTCGAAGAACTCTCCACCAGAAACTCAGCCAGCATTGGTGATCGAGTACCTTGTAACAATACTACTAGCTGGGCTTATGAAATGATACAATGACCTTTCTCACATGTCAATTAAAATTGCGCAGCTGTCTACACTCGTTGACTTTTCAGCAATACCCATTGTTTACGTCATTTCGTAAATTATGGTTGGCTGGTAGGTTTGTTGGCTGGTTCGTTGGTTTGTGTGGCGAAGCGCATTACGCGCACACACATACACGCACACGCGCATACACGCACACGCACCTGCACGCAGACGCACCTGCACGCACACGCACCTGCACGCCCCACGCATAGACGCGCACACGCACGCGTACACGCATACACTGACACGCAACCGCCGTTACACACGCATGTAGACATGAACGTATATTCCTAGATACATATATGCACTCACATGTGTATATACATATACATACATGTGAACACACACACATATATATGCATATATATACATACATATACAAATACATACACACACGTATATATATATATATATATATATATATATACATACATATGTATAAATATATATATACACATATATGTGTGTATATATATATATATATATATGTATATATATATATACACACATACATATGTGTGTGTATGCATACATTTATGTATGTATATCTGTAATTATATGTGTGTACCTATAGTTTCAGTGTTTTGACTTGTCAGCGTATAACATTAAGGACGAAATAAATAAATGAATAACTAAATAAAATGCAGAAAAAAAAAGAAACGCATAAGAAACAACACCAATAGCAACTACAACAACAACAACAACAGCAACAATATTAGCAAATGCTAGAACGAACGTAGAGTGAATGAACAGGAATGGTTTTGCCATCTGTAGAATGGTTTCGCCAGATCCCTTATTTCAACAAAACAGTTTTCCATGGTAAAGAGATTTGGGGAAGGTGAGTCTCAGAAAAAGCAGCTGCCGGCTCTAATGGATTTGGCCGAAGTAGGAACTGTTTACGATATTAAGTAGAGTAACGTGTGTAAATAGGGGGTTAAGAAGCTGGAATTGCAACCACATGGTTTTGGGTTCACTCACAATGCGCGATAGCATGGACAAGTGTTTTCTACTGTAACCCTGGGCCGACCAATACCTTGTAAGTGACTTTGGAAGACGAAAGCTTTACAGAAGCCTGTCGTTTATATATGGATATATATGTATGCGCGTGTGTTTTTGTGTCTGTG
>NC_142930.1:165775514-165785514 GCF_046866305.1 Octopus bimaculoides
TATCATTCCAAGTGTCTCAATAACAATGGCTAATGTAGTTGCTTTATTATTATTATCATTATTATTATTATTATTATTATTATTATTATTATTATTATTATTATTATTATTATTATTATCAGTATTATTATTATTGCCTTTATCTGCGTTACGATCATCATCATCATCATCATCATCATCATCGTCGTCGTCGTCATCAGTATCATTAACTGTACTTGCATGACATTAGTCAACCAAGCGTAAATCTTCCTTGTAGTGAAAGCAGTTTGAGTCTGTGACAACAGTCCTTCTTTCCCACGGCTTTCTACTCAGTCTTGACCGACTTTACTAAATGTTCCGCTTGATCAGGCTTCACTATGTCGTCTAAAAGAAACCATTCGAGTGTATAATATTATATAACATTAAAAAGACTATTTATGATGCTAAACCTGTGGTTTCCGATTATTCCTTCATAATCACACCTAAACTCATTGTTAGGCTTCTTTGTTAACACGGTAACCTTGCAGAGGCGAGATGTTCAGCAAACCTGCAAACTAAATTCAAACACGGCACAGTAAACACAGAGAACCTTTAGTTTAGTATGTTAGTCTATTAATTCATTGTTGCTTGAATTTAAGAGAATTCCTAAGTCTTTAAAGATTGACTCTTTCTTTGCAAAAATAGTTTAAAGAATAACGAAGGCAATCACACAATCTGATCGTTTCCTCCAAGCGGATACAACAGCAGGTCACATCACATAACTCCTTTTCATAATCTCTCGAGTGTTCTCTTGCTTATAAATACTTTATTTACACCCCAAACATGTAAATTGCGTCTTCTTTAGTACAGAAGAGAATCTGAGGAAACTAGTTGTGGTTTGTGTCGGCAAATAAGAACCGATTATTTCGTTACCCGTCCTCCTGCTTTTGTGGAATATGTATTGCAGCTGTAACATCGTTAATTATTTTTACTCGAGACAAAGGGCCTGAAAGTTTAACGGAGGGGACAAGTCGATTACATAGATCCCAGTGCTCGACTAGTAACTTATTTTATCGACCCCGAAATGACGAAAAGTAAAATCAATCTCGGCCGTTTTTGAACTTGGGGCGAAAAGCCGAAAGAAATATCGCTGAGAATTTTATCCAGTGTGCTAACGCTTCTGCTAGCTCACCACCTTTCTAACCCACGTCATTTTTAGTTCCTTATTGCCCACAAGGGGCTAAACATAAAGGGGACAAACAAGGACAGACAAAGGGATTAAGTCGATTACATCAACCCCAGTGCGTAACTGGTACTTAATTTATCGACTCCGAAAGGATGAAAGGCAAAGTCGACCTCGGTGGAATTTGAACTCAGAACGTAACGGCAGACAAAATACCGCTAAGCATTTCGCCCGGCGTGCTAACGTTTCTGCCAGCTCACCGCCTTTCTAACCTACGTCCTTAGTGGCTCTCTGAAGACGTTATTGAGTGACTGACCTTCATCCGGAACGCGGTATCTAGCAAAACTACTCAATAAAAAAATATAGAGAAATCATAACCGATCGTGGAATTGGCTGGCATCGGTGTAGAATGCATATTCACGCTTAGAATTCAAAAAAAAGAAGAAAAACTTAGTGGCAAAGCTGTATTGATGTCAGTAGAAGTTTTATTTAATCGTGCAGATACATCGTTGGGCATTAAACACAGAAAGATGTCTAACCTTTTTGTGCAGATTATATATGCAGGGACGACAAGGAACATTTCTAAAGAGAGAACATTTTAGGTCAACAAATAAAACATTGTAAATACACACACACACACACACACGCGTCTGTGTGTGTGTAAATATGTATGAATATATATATAAATGTACGTATGTATGCATATATATATATATATATATATATATATATATATATATATATATATATATATATATATATATATATATATATATATATATATATACAACAGTGGTGACGCTGGCGTTCGGTCATGCAAAAACAGATAATAAATGAGTATATGCATATATACGTACAGGTGTGTGCATACCTACGTCTACCTGTATATATAGGTGCATATCTGGGTACAGGACATTGCAAACAAAACGTAGACAAGAAATAATAACCAGAGTGCAGAAAACACACAAGCCACATAGAGAACGTTTTCCTTCATCAGCTACCCCCGTTTTAACACCGGCGTTTCGAAGAGTTGGGCAGGACGCATCGTTAAAACGGCTCTTCCCATGGACCGCAAATTAAATTTGTATACACAAATTAAACTTGTGCCATGGAGGAATGTAATGGCGGACAAAAAACAAGACAGGAAAACAAACGGAAAAGAAAACAAGACAGGAAAACAAACGGAAAAGGCCATGCGGCCAGACGTGAAAAATTATGTGTATATGAACGCTGTGAGGCACGAACTTGAAAGTGTGGACGAAGTAAGTTCGCGTGTTTGCTCGGCGATAGCATTTATATAAAATAGTGCAACATATATATATATATAGATATATATATATATATATATATATATATATATATATATATATACAGTGAAGCTTTACTATAGCGTCGTATATTATCGACTGCTATTTCCAGTAAATATTTGGTGCATTGTTGTACCACTATCCTATATTTATATACACACACACGCACACACACATATATAAATATGTGTGTGTGTGTGTGTGTGTGTGTGTGTGTGTTGTGTGTGTGTGTGTGTGCGTGCGTGCGTGCGTGTGTGTGTGTATGCAAGAATTAAGGAATGGAGTAGATAAGATCCGAGCTACATATGTTTCATAGCGGAATCTCAAAAGTGGTAAATATCCAAGCGAGGTGTATACCGCCGGCTACTCTTCAGGCCAAGGATATCTTGATTAAATTCGGCCACGAGTTGACTTCCACCATATATATATATATATATATATATATATATATATAATGATAATTAAGGGTATCTAAAAGATATCACCATGCTAGAGATAGCAGTCAAAACTTTACTCTAAAACCACATCAAGTATTCATACATAACAGAGGTTACTGAAATACTGTAACCTCCCTCGACTATGGCGGGTGTTACGTCCCCAAATCCACCGCGATAGGTAAAAATCAGCGAAGTAGAAACAGTACTGTACTGTATATATTTTTAAAATTATTTTTATAATTTGTATCTATTTATTTTATTATAAATGCAAGACAATGCCACAAAGGAATCGACATAAGCTTAAATAATAAACCGCGATAGGTGAACCACAAGTGAACCGCGATATGTGAGCCGCGATCAGTGAACCGCGATAGGTGAACCGCGACATGACAAGGGATTACTGTAATTGTCCGTTTTATCAATAACAAACAGCTTTTACGATAGAAATGTCTCGTTTCACCAACAACAGATTAAAACACCCAAATGTTTGGCATATTAAAGGCTAAATATTTGAATGGTTTAGCGTCTTCTTACAATAATTATTAATGATGGAAGACTCGAAGAAGAAGAAAAAATGTGTCTAATTCTGAATGAGCAATTTTGTCTCGATAAAAAAATCGTTTCGATAAACTGTGATCAAATATCTAAACATTTAAAAATGACATCTGTAAAGGTCAAAATGAAGGAAATACACGTGTCCGGGCAAACTAATGAAACTTTACAGGCAGAAAATAAAAAGAAGAAACTTCGTTGACATTTTATACAGAGAAGATGATTTCTGAGTTTCCGGTAAGACATTTCGGTACTTTTTGGTAATCTCACCCCCATTAAAAACTTTTGTTATCTTCCCCCCCCCCCCTTTACAAGAAATGTCGGTACTTTAGGTCCTCTCCTTCAACTAAAAAATTGCTTAACTCTCAATAAAACGAAATATAAAATGAAAAATTAATAAACATGAAAACTGAAGAAAATTAAACATCTTCGTGAATCTGATAATATTTCTATAACAAATCATACAAAACTGAAAAAATTGAACATCTTATTGAATCTGATAATATTTCTATAACAAATCATACGATTCCTATTTGGGGGACCAAAAGTCAACAATGTTTTGAAGTATTGAATCAAAAGGATCTTCTAACTCTTTTAATCCAATCTCTTGTTGACACATTAACTCGATATTTTAGTGAGGAGATGACCCAATTTTTGAATGGCAATTTTTTAATGGAGGTGAGATAACCAAAAAGTACCGACATTTCTTCGAAGAATTAGGCAAGAAAGTTGCCATTGAACCTATTTCTTATTCTTATTGTCAAAGATGGCTTCTGCTCAAAAACTCAGCAATCCTCTCTTCACTAGGCACACACATTTATCATGTTTCAGGAATATTATTCAACTAAACCGACTGCGTCTTCTTATGAAATAGAAAAAGAAAAAAGAAGACCACTTAGCAGAAAAAAGATTCTAAGCGTAAATATGTATTGTACATCAATACAAAGCATCTTCTCGGTCGATTGTAATTTCTAAATATCAAAAAGCCATATTGCTTGTGTCTTGTGCTGAAAAACATTATCGTCATAAGCATGGCAAAGAACGAGATTCAAAACGATGACTTGTGCGTTAATTCTTACTACGTTCCAGCAGATTCGAACGTGAATACGCGAATCGCTGTTTTGTCACAGGAGAACAACTCTTTTGCGATAAATGTGTCTTCATAACACAAAGGGGTTCTGGATATCCGGAGTTTCGACATCGTTGTGTTCCTTGCAAATACTTGATACTCGAGATTATGTTTTTGCTGGGAGGTGGTGTATACAACGACACCTACTCACAAATGTGGAAGCCATATTGATTGACGTGACACGGCAATGAAATCTCATTGGCTAAAACTTAAAAGAAATATACTTTGTTTTTGCGCTTTTTTTTTTTTTCAAGTGGAATTCTTTTGTGGAGTGTCGTGTAATTAGCATTAAATGTCGGGATACCGTGTAGGGGCTGGGGAATGGGATTAAAGCGGGGGAAATAAGATGAGAAGAAAAGCACGAGGAACGGTAGACTGATATTAGAAAGGAGTAGCAAAGAAAGAGAAAGGTAGAGAGTAACAAAGAAAAGAAAAAAAAGAGAGAAAAGACGGAGGGGGGGGGGGGCTAGTGGTGAAATTCTTTTGACTACTTGACGTCTTTGCAGATTGTAATTATCACATTTTACACACAAAAGTATTTTATAGACACCAACATGTAAACACGAGATATTGATATGGGGGGGGGGGCAAGGATATACGGCATCACATACACACGACAACATAAGTGTACACACGTACATGTAACGACGCATGCACACACACAGAAAAAATACTTATCCACATACATACGCACATGAGAAAATGCACACGCGCACACATATAGCAACACACGCACACATAACAACACATGTACACACATACATACACACTCACTTACATACATACATACATACATACATACATACACAACGATGTCGAAGCACTGGATGAATAAAACAAGATGCTTTCCTTGCGACGAAGTAGGAGGCCGGTCAAAATTTATTCCGAATTAAAAAGAAAAACAGAACATACATACATACAGACAGACAGACAGACAGACAAATAAACAAACAGACAGGCAGAAGGCATATACACGCACATACATTCATACATTCATACGTACGTTCATACATTCATACAAACATACATACAGACAGACAGACACCTCTGATGACAACCCAATAAGGTTCGAAAATCGATTAAGGTTGTTCATCATTTCTTCAGTCTGTAGAGAAATCGTTAAAATTTGCCGTGTATATAATTATTATATATATATATATATTTGTTTTGTCTTAATAACTGACGAGATGCCGGAGCAGGTGGAGAGTGTTTTTCGTAGTATATGGGCTGCACCCATCAAGCCTATCTTTTGTAGTTCAATGGAGTTACCCGGGAGTTGCTTAATATAGTTCTCAGCTCCCTTCTTTATCATTCCCAACCCACCAATTACTACTGGTATTATCGTAGTACTAAGCTTCCACATTTTTCTGATTTCAATTTGCAGATTTTTAGAGTGAGAAAGCTTTTCGTATTCTTTTCTTAAGACATTTTGATCTTGTGGGAAGACATAGCTATTAACAGACAAAATCATCTGTTGTAGTCCTCGATCACAATGTCTGGTCGATTGGAGTCAATTTTACTGTCTATTTGTATTGGGAAGTTGCAAAAGGTGGTGACGCCCTCACCATTATTATTATTATTATTATTATTTTATGTGGAGCAGGCAAAATAGTGACCGCGCCGAACAAAATACTTAACGGTATTTCGTCCGTCTCTACGCTCTAAGTTCAAATGCCTCTGATGCCGACTTTGTCTTTCATCCTTTTGGGATCGATAACATAAGGACCAATCAACCTCTGCGGTCGATGAAATCGATTTTCTCCCTCCTTTGAAATTGCTGGCCTTGTGCCAAAATTTGAAACCAGTATTGTTGTTGTTGTTGTTGTTGATGATGATGATGATGATGATGCTATTGCTTTTGTTGCTGTTGTTATTGTTATCATCATCATCATCATCATCATCATTATGCTTAACGGTATTTCGTCTGTCTTTACGTTCTGAGCTCAAATTCCGCCGAAGTCGACTTTACCTTTCATCCTTTCGGGGTCGATTAAATAAGTACCAGTTACGCACTGAGGTCATTATAATCGACTTAAACCGTTCCCTCAAATCTGAAGCCTTGTGCTTCCAGTAGAAAGAATTATTGTTGCTGTTGTTCTTGGTGTAACAATTTGTAATAATATTCTTTAATGGATATATCCTCATTTTATATAAATTTTGTAATATTCTTTTAGTTGTTTCAGTCGTTTGACTGCAGCCATGCTGGAGCACCGCCTTTAGTCGAACAAATCTTTGTAAGCCTAGTACGTATTCTATCGGATTCTTTTGCCAAACCGCTAAGTTACGAGGACGTAAACACACTGACATCGGTTTTCAAGTGATGTTGAGGGGACAAACAGATACACACACACACACACACAGACACACACACACACACAAACACACACACACAAACACACACACACAAACACACACACAGATATATATATATATATATACATACGACGGGCTTCTTTCAGCTTCCGTTTGCCAAATCCACTCACAAGGCTTTGGTCGGTCCGAGGCAATAGTAGAAGACACTTGCCCAAGGTGTCACGCAGTGGGACTGAACCCGGAACCATGTGATTAGTAAGAAAGCTACTTACTACACAGCCACTCCTGCGCCAAGTTCTTAGTTTCAAAATCAAGCAGTGAATAATTTAATTAACCCAATTAAATTTTTTGTTAATCACGTGATCTACTTATTGAATAATTGAAAGAGTGTGAAAGTCATTGTCGGCATGTTTAAAATGTGGTTACGCTTGGGCAATTATCAAATATCAAAAGGACTTGAAAAATCCTCATAAGAGATGTGGTGAAAGGATTAGAAAAAAAAGAGAGGTGTGTGTGTGTGTGTGTGTGTGTGTGTGTGTGTGTGTGTGCGTGCGCACAAACAGTCACACATGCAAGCGTATATAAAAGGGCGATAGCTTTGACTCGATGGAATATATGTGCACAGAAATCGTGTTGTAAGTTAAAGAAACGGTTTTCTTTTTTATGATGTCTACCTGCGTAAAATAAACACAATGCCTCGCTGCTCCATTGAAATGTCACCGACAAATTAAGATATTGCAGTCAGAAGAATCGACACACATAAACATATGCGTCTGTGTATGTATGTGTGTGTGTATGTGTGTGTGAGAGAGAGGGAGAGAGAGAGAGGGAGAGAGAGGGGGGAGAGAGAATGAGAACGAAAATATATTTAGCATAATACCCCTCATCGGTTGACCATCGGATATTAACGTGATTTCGATACTTTAAGCAGATCCATAACTATCAGACATGCACACACACATGCACATGCACACACACATACAAACACATATATGCACACATATACACACATATACACACATGCACACACATACACACACATACATGCACACATATTCAGATACGTTCGTACCTTTCGATATTTTTTAACTGTATTCTTCCTCTAAAACTTTTGTTTGTCGTTTTTTGAAATTGGAATAAACAATACCACTTTTCAGACAAATGACAAAAGCAGAACAAAGTAGAACAAATTCATCTGTCGTCCCAATATTTATAAAGAATACAGCAATTATTAAATAGGGTCATAGCATGATTTCGTTCGGCTGGTTTAACCGTCATACTCAAAGCCATACTGGAGTGTTACTTTATTTAGACAAATAATCTATGACTCGAAATGAAGCGTAATAAAAATGTCATTGAAAAGATCGTTGATGATCTGTAGTACGACTTGAGGATCCTTTCTGTTTGGCTGCCATTTTTCAGTTTCTTCAATTTTGTTCCAATTGATTTCATATTTAGTGTTTTGGTGTAGTTTTGTATGGTAATAATTGACATGAAATTCATTTTCGCTATAAATCAATACAGAGTTAATAGCTTTTAAAGTTTGCCAATTTTGGGTAATTTTAGCCAATCAAAAGCTATTTGCGCAGTAACAAGCAAAGCTGTTACCAAGCTGCTTACCAAGTGTTCTTTTTGTCCTTTATTAAATGTTTAAAATACTTGAGATATGAGGTGATCGTGAGATGTGCTAAAAATAACAGCTAATTTTCTTTTTTGATTTTTGCATAATCATGTGAATTCCCGTGTGTAGAATATAATTTCGCAAAACTTTTTTGAAAATTCTAAAAAATGAAAAAAGTCATGAAGGATTATGTGACGTGCGTAGAGCAGGATTCTGCCAATATTACATTTGTTTACAGTTTCATATTAAAGCACGTGCTGTCGTCGCAATGCAGTGACGCACAAAATAACAGCTTCCAAATCTTGTTTTCTGATTGGGTAAAAATGATCAAACTTTTAACCGCTGTAACTTTAAGAAATTTTTTGTCTGAAACAAGCGAATTAGGTCCTCAGATTCAGCGTGAAACATTGCATCAATACACCAAATTAAAAATTTTTCACTTAATTTCAAAATTTCAAAAAACAGAAAAGATCCCGATTTGAATCAATAATTGTTATACGGAAACAGAAAAACACAGACACACAATTATATTACGTAGTAGTAGTAGTAGTAGTAGTAGTAGTAGTAGTGGTAGTAGTAGTAGTAGTAGTAGTAGTAGTAGTAGTAGTAGTAGTAGTAGTTGTTGTTGTGGTTGTTCCTGTTGTTATGGGTTGTGTGTGTGTGTGTGTGTGTGTGTGTGCGTGCGTGTGTGTGCGTGTGTGTGCGTGTGTGTGAAAAGCGTTGTAGATGGCAGTTTCTTCGACTGTGGTCCTGTCTGGATAATATTTTGAATTGGCAGCCACTGATATTAGTGGGTCTAGACGAGAAGTCGCGGGAAACCGTCAGACAATGTAGAATAATATTAAGTCACGCTGTATTTGACACTTATTCATATTCTAACGATACACACACATATATAGACATTCACAAACACACACACACACACACACACACACACACACACACAACACATATATAAATATTTCTCTAGTACAATGACATATTTGTATCAGCCTTCCTACTACCTGTTTCTCGATCTATCTATCTATCTATCTATCCGTGTACGTGTATGTATGTGTGTATACATACACTCACACACAAATACATATATGTATATATATATATATATATATATATATATATATATATATATATATATACATATTTGTTTTGCAAGATTTTTTATGTGAAATCGTGTGTTGAAACAGATGTTGTTGTACTTGGGGATGGTCATGTTGCCAGTTTAGCCAATAAAAACACACGCACTGTATATTTGGTGTTAATTTTCTTTTTTTTTTTTTTTTTTTTTTCAGCTTTATATTACATTAATCTTAATCTTAATCTTATTTCGGCCAGAGTTCTTTCGTCACACTTCTGTGACCTCATCAGTGGTCCTTTGTTTCCTTCTTCTTTCTTATGTGTGTCTCACCTTGCTAACTATCAGCCATTTTGTATTTTGTATTCCTATTGTATGTGTCTACGCATGCGTGTCCTTCAATGTGTCTGTGTCTTTTGTAAGTG
>NC_142930.1:165793014-165818014 GCF_046866305.1 Octopus bimaculoides
AAGAAGAAGAAGAAGAAGAAGAATATAAATACGAATACATGGAATATGGACGAATACATGGAATATGAACTATTTTGGGGAACAACGAAAGACACAAATGAAAAACAAGACAAACAACACAAAGAACGACCCTTCATCAGTTGTTAGCTGTTTTTTCTACTATCGTATTTCGAGCATATATATATATATATATATATATATATATATATATATATATATATATATATATGTATGTATATATATATATATGTGTGTGTGTGTGTGTGTGTGTGTGTGTGTGTGTGTATAAAAATTATGAGAGTTTGTCAAACTGCGCCGAATGCCGCAAATCCAGTCGGCTCTCCATAGATTGGATCAAACGAGAGATATTCTTTTCTACTCTAGGCACAAGGCCCGAAATTTTGTGGGAGAGAGCCAGTCGATTAGATCGACCCCAGCACGCAACTGGTACTTAATTTATCGACCCCGAAAAAAATGAAAGGCAAAGTCGACCTCGGCAGAATGCACGAGGGACAAATCGCCGGGTTTGGATGGTCTACCCTACGAGCTTTACAGTTGAATGCCAGACTTGTTTTCGCTGTGTGATGTATCTGATGTCATTACATCGTTCCCCACCCACTAAGGAGCAGTACAGAAGGCAGCCGAAACGATTGTTGTGCTAAATAAAACTTCTAATCTTCTGAATCAGTTATTTAAACTACACCCAACGTGCACCTAGGAATTTCTTGCGTAGATCCAGCGACGAAAGCGCAGTACCGCAGATAATGACTGGTAGCCATAAGTGGCGAACGTGTTCCACAGACATACTACCTGGGACTTAAGGTTTTTAATGTCTCCTATTTCAACCTTAATTCTAAATTTTAAATATATATATGGGCATATCCGCATTCTTTTATCGTCTCCTATACGTAAAAAGAGATACAGACAGACAGACAAACAGACAGATATACAGAGACGGAGAGAGATTGTAGGAAAGACTTTATGTATATAAGGCGGTGAACTAGCAGAATCGTTACCGCGCCGGACAAAATGCTTAGCGGCATTTCGTCCGTCTTTACGTTCTGCGTTCAAATTCTGCCGAAGTCGACTTTGCCTTTCATCCTTTTGAGATCGATAAAAATAAGTACCAGTTGAGTACTGGGGGATCGATGTAATCGACTTACCCCGTCCCGCCAAATTACTGGCCTTATGCCAATATTTGAAGCCTATATTGTGTGTGTGTGTGTGTGTGTGCGTGTGTGTGTGTGTGTGTGCGCGTGTGTGTGTGTGTGTGTGTGTGTGTGTGCGTGCGTGTGTGTGTCTGTGTGCGTGCGTGCAATGTAAGAAAGATTACAGCCATATTGCAGGTTTTCCTTTCATACATTTGTGTATTTATGAACTTTTAAATTTTTCGTTACAGGAAGAATATTGAGGTGAACGTTAATAACTTGTAGCAAATGAGTTTAAAGTATAAACCGAGAGATTTTTTTCTTTATTCCATTCCAAATATAAATATTTCTGCAGAACAAATACAAAGTTCGTACGAGTTAGAAAAATAAAATTCTCTATGTTCTTCCCCCTATGATTCCCAAGGTGGTATTGTTGGTGGGTCTCTTAAGATGAATTTGATATTGGCTTAGCGAAGGAACCATCAAATTCATTTTTTTTATATCAATTAAAATCAATGAATTTTCTAAATTAAAAAAATGACCTAAGATTGTTAAAATATTTAATTTTATTATTTCAATTTTGAAGTTAAAATATCCTCTTAATATCGTTTAACGAAAGTCGACCTATAACACAGCATGTCGCGAAATGAAATTGTATTTTTTTAATATTTGTTACCTAATACACCCAAGGGTGTTACTCAAGTTGTACCAAATCACCCGTCAATTGCCAGAAAATCTAAACAACCTTTCCTAGTAATGGAGCTTCTTGCATAAAATATTCTTTCTTCTTCTTTCATTTTAACCTGAAATCTATCGGTACAGTATACTGGTTTCAAATTTTGGCACAAGGCCAGCAATTTTGAGAACGGGTGGGTGTGAGTCGATTACATCGACCCGAGTGCTCAATGGGCGCTTATTTTAACGAACCCGAAAAGATGCAAAGTCAAAGTCGACTCCGGTCGCTCAGCACTTTACCCGGTGTGCTAACGACTTTGCCAGCTGGTCGACTTATCGGTAGAGTGTGTTGTGAATAAGTACGTAATTCTTACAATGGTTTGTCTTGAAGGAACTTCATACACCGTGGCTCTATTGGTTAGCTTTGAATTCATTAATTATATTTGGATCAGGCGTATTGCACCCATGGGAGAATTGTTTGGAGTTGGCACTTCAAATTAATCCTCAAATGCTTAGAACAGGACGGTACTTCAGCTGGGTAACTGATTATTAGTAGATGGGTACTCTCACAGCCCTTTACAGGACCTGCAAGACTGTGGGAAGAGAGGGAGGAGAGTATTCTGAAACTAGAAAGCTGGCCCCAATGCCTGAAACAGAATGGATTTTGCAAAAGGCATCCAAGTTGTCAGGTGGGAGCGTTAGACCGGGCGACAAGTTAAGCCAACCACCCAAGCAAGCTACGACAGGATTTGAACTCATAGCGAAAGGAGAACAATATTGCAAGGCATCCGATCCAACATTCTTACTGTTCCGCCAATCCATCATCTTGAATTGGTACTTTATTTATCGACCCCGAAAAGATAAAAGACAAAGTTGATCTCGGCCGGATTTGAACTCATAGCAAAGCGAGTCGGCATTTTGACCAATACTCTTAGGACTTAGGATTCCGGTTCTGGTACTGGATTACGGGGCCACGTTATTAATTTTATATTCGAAACCACAACCAATTGCATACTGCAGTCGTCACTTCCGGTTTATGGAAGAAACGAAATAGATTGGCTCATCCTTGACAAACTCATGGATATTCTTTAGCGAAGGCGCCTTAATTACAACTCAACACCGATTCCAAGATTGGAACGTTGAGAATCTAGCTCGAAAACTCAAACCCCTCTGCCATAGAAGTCTCAGAAAGTAATGTCATACAGAGCTTCTGAAGGAACGGTGAAAATTTAAAGCTGTGAAATGTTGTATAATTAACAACGATTTAAAGGAATTAATGAATTAAAACTTAATTATTTTTAATGAAAAGACATCTAAGATTTGTTGTAGATGAAAGTGTACATGTGTTTTAAGTATTTAGAATGGTGGATAAACTTATGTACATACAAGTATACATACATGTGCACACACTCATCTATGTACATATATACATATATATATATATGTGTGTGTGTGTGTGTGTGTGTGTGTGTGTGTGTGTATATATATATATATATATATATATATATATAATTTAGAGAAAAAAACACAATTATTTAATTCATCCATGAAAATCCACAATCACTCCGTTCTGAGTTCAAATTCCGCCGAGGTCGACTTTGCCTTTCATCCTTTCGGGATCGATGAAATAAGTACCAGTTGCGTACTGGGGTCGATCTAATCGACTTAATCCCTTCCCCCAAAATCTGAGGCCTTATGCTTCCAGTAGAAAGGATGATATATATATGTGATGTGTGTGTGTGTGTGTGTGTGTGTGTGTGTGTGTGTGTGTGTGTGTGATGTGTGTGTGTGTGTGTGTGTGTGTCACACACACACACACACATATATATGTTTATATATACCTGTCGATGTACATTCACACACGTTCACGTACACACTTGCACACACACACAAACACCCAGAAAAACCCACATACATACGGAACTCCCCCGCCTCCACCCGTGTAAACAACCACCCTCCACTCTTCGCTTGATCTTTCTCCACTAAGAATTTCTTCGGTGCCTCGTTCAGTCTTCTTTCAATGGTAATTCCAAACTGTTGTTTATATCACTTCCATCAAAGAATTCGCCAAAAACATGAGAACACCAGATACTACAAAAAGAAAAACAAGAAAAAAAAAAGAAAAAGAAACCTGAAAGACAAGAATAAATATATGTAAATATAAGAAAAGAGAAATAAAAAAGTGTAATGTAAAAGCAACAACAACAACAACCACACCAACAACAACCACACCACCACCAACAGCAACAACAACAATAGCGAGTAGCAACAACCTCAGAAACAATGTGAAAAGAATCTAAACAAACAACCGTGGTTTGTATCGTAAAGTTTTTCATTAAGTTTTTCGAGAGTTCTTTTTTATGGGTGCAAGGCGTGGGTGTGTGGACACGAGGTTCATTTTGCAACTCCGTGAGTATTAAATGGGTGGAGAAGAAGCGTGGCTTAGTGGTTAAGTTGTTCGACTAATGGCTATAAGTTGGTCGCTTCAATTCCTGAACCAGGCAACGCATTGTGTCTCCCAGAATGAAAGAACGTCACTTCGTGTTGCTCCAGCCTGGTTGCCGTTGCAGCCCTTTCTCCCTCAAGCTGTCACATCCTTAATGCTCCACTGGGTCAAGAGTGGGAAGGCGGTAAAGGTGCCTATGTTTCCTCATGACTACACGGGCATCTAAAAACATTAGCGAAAGTGTGGTACATGTTGATTTCATATTTGGTATAGAGGCAGCAATTTCGGAGGAGCGGGAGTCAGTCGATTACATTGACCCCAGTGCTAAAACTGGTAGTTATTTTATCGACCCCGAAAGGATGAAAAGCAAAGTCGATCTAGGCGGCATTTGAACTCAGAGCGTAAAGATGGATGAAATGCCGCTAAGCATTTTGTCCGGTGTGTTAACGGTTCTGACGATTGTGCCAACTCACCGTCTTCCGAAAAAGCGTGGTTTGTGTTAACAAGTCACATTCGTTCGTGACTGATGTCTGGCCATAAGTACATTGGTTTCTCAGTCAAAATTTGCTCGGTTTTGTTCTTTTCGCCATTTATGTTAATCCATATTTTTCGTCAATACTTTTAGCAAATCTGTCAATTCTCTTTCATTGTTCTCAGCTTCTTGCCAACGTGCCATTAACTTGTCAACGTCTTGACGGTAGGAATCACTGGGTTTTGATCCGAAGAATTCATCGAGTCACGTTTTCAGCTCGCCGTTGTTGGTGAACGTAACGCCTCGCAGAATGTTGAGTAGCGACCGGAAAAAAGGTGATAATACAATGGGGGCAGTACAACTTCCCAACCAAGCTCTTGAATAGCACTTTTGGTCATATTAACGGTGTGGGGGTAAGCGATGTCGTGTCGAAGAAGCACTTTCATGTCACTTGTCGGTTCGATTCAGTTGGATTATCTCTCGAATGAAGCTAATGGGCGACGGCGGTATGATGAGAGATTTCCATCTGCTGGATCAATTCCCTAATGAACTTGCGCGGATCTTCGTGGATGAGTTCGTACAATCGATTCTGAAAGAGCTGAATAGATCGGCCGGAATGCGGTGATTGTGAGGAAAACCATTTCTTTCAACAATAGGACTTTCTCTGAACACAGCACTGCAATTATTTCGAGCAGCTTTGGTAGTTCTCGTCTCGTGATTGAAAGCAAAGTAGTTGTCGAAGATGCCGACTGTTTTTCCGACTTGTCACTCCTTCGTCAAATGTCCGAAAAGAAGAAAAATCTATTCAAATTTCAAAAACGATAAACAAAAGTTGTTGAGAAAGAACAGAGCTACATAAAAAAAAAGAAAAAAAGAAAGAAAACTACAAAGTGAAATATTTTCGTGTTAATTCAAATAACATCGGAAAGAAACGAACGAATTTATTTGACAGCCCAGTGTGTGTGTGTGTGTGTGTGTGTGTGTGTGTGTGTGTGTGTTCTTTTTTATTATTTTATTTGTTTCACTCATTTGACTGCGGCCATGCTGGAGCCCCGCCTTTAGTCGAGCAAATTGACCCCAGGACTTATTCTTTGTAAGCCTAGTACTTATTCTATCGGTTTCTTTTGCCGAACCGTTCTGTGCTTACATTTTCCAGGTGTCGGGGTTGACCTGAAAGCACTTCAGTGAGGCTTTCAGTGCAGCTTTGAAGCTCCTTTTCTGCCCACCCTATGTGCGCTTGCCTTCTGCCGATTCTCAATAAAACAGTCTTTTGTGTAGTCAGGCATTCGAACATATATATACATACATAATAATTACATACATGTACATGTGTATATATATATATATATATATATATATATATATATATATATATATAAAGGGCATTACTACAGAATAATGCCACACACTAGACTTCCCAAATAAACACGTTTTAATACCGAATGCGAGGAAAAACAACTTTCGAAAGAAACCAGCATATATATATATATATATCATAAGGGCAAACAAGGCGCCTGCCTGCTAGAAAGAAGAGTTAAAACTCATTTAATAACGCTGAAAATTATGACAGAAAATCAACAGTAGAGGGTTTTAACTTCTCTTTCTAGCAGGCAAGCACCTTGTATGCGCTTATGATTGATATACATTTTTATTCTATAGTTATCTCATGCTATTTAGACCTGCAACCACCTATACTATTGTTCTTGTTATAATCAGGTATTTATATTTCTGCAGATAATAATAACAGTAATAATATCTATATAAATATTCACTCCTGAATATTTACTCCTTATTAGTATATATAAAATAATAGTGGGTTTTTTTTTATATATAAACTTAAAGCTTATAGCGATCACCGTGCGAATGACTAAGGAAAATAGTTTAATAATAATGGGGCATATAAGCCCTAGACAGAAAAAAAAGTAGGCTTTCCCGTACGCGTGATATATATGTATATATATAAATATATATATATATATATATATATATATATATATATATATATATATATATATATATATATATATATATATATATATATATATTATATCATACCTTGATACTGAGTGGTCTAAGGTCCCCGTTGACAGGCCGCTGGTATTTATAGTGTTAAATACTTTCTGTATGCACATTAGGGACTCCTTCATAGAGTAACTGCTGCTTTTGTTGAGTATATAAACAATTTGGCACCTCATTTCACCGGATTCTGTTAGAATGATGCGGACGTCTCTGCTGAGAACCCATAAAAGGTTCGAAAATCGATTAGCTTTGTTCATTTTTTTTTTTTTCAGTCTCCGGAGAAATGGTTAGAATTTGCTCTGTTTATAATAATACCATAAGTTATATATATATAAATACACAATGGGATTCATGCTGTTTTCGTCAACTAAATTCACCGTCAGAGCATTTGTTGGTCTGAGGGTATAATAAAAGACGCTTGCCCCAGTTACCGCGCGGTGGGACTGAACCGGAAACCATATGGTTATAAAATGAGGTTTCTAATAACACAACCATAGGGATATTTTCCCTCTGCGATCTCTCATTTTTAAGCTCTTATATTGTTTTGTTTTCTTATTTTATCGTTTTGTTTTGTTTTGTTTACATGTGAAGACAAAATAATAGTTGATACTGGTAGTTTGAAGAATTATAAAAGGTAAGAAAAAGTATAATTTGCTTTAAAAATCTGTTGCATTTTCAACCCCAAAGCCAATCCTCATATAAGGATATATATATATATATATATATATATATATATATATATATATATATATATACATAATGCATATATATATGCATATATACATACGTATATGTATATACTTACATCTATACATATAAATGCATATGTGAGTACAGGAAGTCACGAAACGTGTACAACAGAATAATACGAAGTACGAGTACATGGAATATTTACTATTTTTTCGAATAACAAAAGACAAATGGAAAACAAAACAAACAATATATGAAGAACGACCCTTCATTAGTTGTTGGCTGTTTTTCTACTCTCGTATTTCGAGTCGAGTTAGAAATGAGAGAGATCTAATGGATATAAATTAATTTACTAATTAATTAACATATTCACCAACAATTGTTTCATTTCACAAACGTAATTTTAATCTTGTTTGTGAAATGAAACAATTGTTGATGAATATGCTGATTAATTAATAAATTAATTTGTATCCATTAGATCTCTTTGTTTTCTAACTCGATTAAAATATTCGATATCTTACGATATTCTATATGATATATTCAGTGAATAATTATCATTTCAAACTTTAATATAAATATGCACACACACACACACACACACACACACACACTCGCACATACATATTTATATATATATATATATATATATACATATATACGTACATACATACATACGTACATACATACATGTACACATACATACATACATATACACACACACACATACATACATACATATATACTGTACATACACATGCATATATATATATATATATATATATATATATATATATATATATATATACCGGAGTAAGCACATGAAATGTGCAACAAGGTGGAAAAAAGAGTACTCAAATACCAGAGGTAGAGTAATATGCTTTATTTAAAAGCAGCAGAAATATAACAAAAAAAAACCGTTACTCTGAG
Organism: Octopus bimaculoides; assembly: GCF_046866305.1. Taxonomy (NCBI): domain Eukaryota; kingdom Metazoa; phylum Mollusca; class Cephalopoda; order Octopoda; family Octopodidae; genus Octopus; species Octopus bimaculoides. The sequence continues at coordinate 165,801,392 of NC_142930.1, forward strand.
TTTCACGTTCCCGTTCACCGGACAGTTTTGTTAGAAAACTTACAAAACTGTCCGATGAACGGGAACGTGAAACTCAGAGTAACGGTTTTTTTTGTTATATTTCTGCTGCTTTTAAATAAAGTATATATATATATATATATATATATATATATATATATATATATATATTACACATACATATGTTAGAAAGAAAGAATGAACAAGCAAAACATGTGGTATCACTTTTGAGCGTGTAATTAATTATTCAAACATAATTGCAGAGTTGTTACAGTAAATAAGGGATTAAGAAATATTGCGCAAAGCCTCTTACACCTGCTTCTAGGATAACTATCTATATGTCATTTAGCGAATATTTCCATATGAAAACTAACTACCCCGTCTTCAGTGTCGAAGAATTAAGGAATATCTTTAATACAGGATAGTGGTAGCTACCAGTTCCATCGTCGAAGAGAGGGTGGGAAGATTATGAATGAAGGTCTGCAACGAATACAGGACAGAATAAAAGGAAAATAACCGTGAATGCAGGAGAATAGATAGAGACATATACCTATATATATATATATATATATATATATATAGGGTGTTAATTTTTTTTTTTTTTTTTTCAGCTTTATATTACATTAATCTTAATCTTAAGATTAAGATTAATGTAATATATATATATATATATATATATACTCTTTTACTCTTTTATTTGTTTCAGTCATTTGACTGCAGCCATGCTGGAGCACCGCCTTTAGTCGAGCAAATCGACCCCAGGACTTATTCTTTGGAAGCCTAGTACTTATTCTATCAGTCTCTTTTGCCGAACCGCTAAGTTACGGGGACGTAAACACACCACCATCGGTTGTCAAGCGTTGGTGGGAAGACAAACACAGAAACACACACACACACACACACACACACACACACACACACACACACACACACATATATATATATATATATATATATATACATATACATATACATATATACGACGGGCTTCTTTCAGTTTCCGTCTACCAAATCCACTCACAAGGCTTTGGTCGGCCCGAGGCTATAGTAGTAGACACTTTCCCAAGGTGCCACGCAGTGGGACTGAACCTGGACCCATGTGGTTGGTAAGCAAGCTACTTACCACACAGCCACTCCTATATATATGCGTGTATGATTATATATATTTAAGTGCGAGTCGACAGCCTTGCTTGATTCCGTTAGTGACTGGGAATGCAACGGAAGAATCTCCGCTGTCCAGTATGCAAGCGAGCATGCCGTCGCGAAGCTGACGCTCTATGCTGAAGAATTTGTCTGAGCAGCCAAACTTTGCCATGATCTTCTTAAGCCCCTCACGGCGGACACGGAGGTCCTCTCCCGAGATGATCTACCAAGAATTTACATACTTCTGAGTAGAGAACAGGTCAGGTGGGCAGACCACCTTGTTCGAATGTCTGACTACACAAAAGACTGTTTTATTGCGAATTGGCAGAAGGCAAGCGCACATAGGGTGGGCAGAAAAGGAGCTTCAAAGCTGCACTGAAGGCCTCACTGAAGTGCTTTCAGGTCAACCCTGGCACCTGGAAAATGTAAGCACAGAACGGTTCTGCTTGGCGTAGCTGCACCAACAGAGGTTGCACCTCTTTACGAAACAGAATAGGATCCCAAGAGCAAAAAGAAAATGTGAGCTGCGCATGTCTGGGGCCAAATCCTTGCCTTTATTCCCAGCAGACCATCAGTGCTCAACCTGCGGCAGCACCTTCTCGGCACGCAATGGCCTGATCAGCCACAGCCAGACGCACTGTGGCGCATCTTCTCTCATGTAATGTCCTGATCATCGTCGACAACGACTGAAGAACATTATTATATGTGTGTGTATATATATATATATATATATATATATGAGCAAAATTAAGAAAGAATCAGGTTTTCAAAAATGTGTTTTACACACACATACACATATACATACATGCGTTTGCACGCGCGTGCATGTGTGTGTGTGTGTGCTTGTCTGTCTGTGTGCAAGTATGTATGTCGAATACTACATTGTTACTTGACATACGACAAAAGGTAATTTGATAAGTAGACTTCAACCACCCTGGGTAATACCAGGAAATATGGCATACATACAATAATTATAATTTCACTTTTATCAAATTTCTTGGTTCTTATACAAAATGGTCAAATGAATTCCAATCTTCAAACGAAAAATATTTTTACTTCATTCAAATAAAATAAATTAAAACCAATTTCTCATTTATGTAACTCCTGCCATAACTACTCAATCATTTACACTTTCTCGTTTTTCCCGTCTCTATAAAATTCTTTCTCACTGAATGTGTGTGTGTGTGTGTGTGTGTGTGTGTGTGTGTGTGTGTGTGTGTGTGTGTGTGTGTGTGTGTGTGTGTGTGTAACATTCTTTTACTCGCTGTCTGCAATCAAGCCTACTATGTGCACTCATCCTGCATCTCTCATGTTGACTCTCCATATTTCCTTTTTCTTCTGCGCCCCCGCCCTCTCTACCAGACATGGGTAACCTTTTTCAAGAAGCGAGATGCATGAGACATGGACGATCCTCAGTCGCGTCGTAATACTAATTAACGTTATTTCCCCTGTGAATGTGCCATTCAAAATGTGCCATTCAGAACGCAGTTTGCGTATAAATTCTCTATAGAAGGTAAAGCGTGGTTGGAAAATTCAACCAACCACCCCCTCAAAATTGTGGTCTGTGACTAGATCCGCGCTTCTCAAAGTGAGTAGAAGCTTCCGTTGAGGGATGGGGGGGGGGGGGCGAAAGGTAGAATTATAATCTGTGTGCAATTTCCTTCTTTTATTATATATATTTTCTTTTTGCATTACAACTCGCCACGAATCCTCTGTTGATGAAAAATCGCTCCAATACACCACGACGTTCGAAGGTTTTGAACCTTTTGAACTTTTTGTAACTCTTTTATACTTTCTAAACTTTTTTTTTGTACTTTCTGCTTTTTACCCCCTCTGTCCAGCATTCGCCATGATAGATCGCTAGCCACTACACATTCTTTATTTTCTCTCCTAGTTTCTTTCTGTGGAAGAGCGTAGCCTCGAAACGTTAAAGACTCTCTCTATTCCCGAGCGTTATACTCATACATTTGCTTGTTGTCTACAGCACCTGTCTTCGACTTTTTTTTTCTTTTTTTGTGAATTCTCCCTATATATATATATATATATATATATATATATATATATATATATATATATATATATATATATATATATATATATATATATATACATATATATACATATAATATGATATATACGCACCCGCACGCCCACACACACATACTTTCCATCTGCCAAATTCACTTACAGGGCATAGAAGACAATTGCCCAGGGTATTGCACAATGTGAGTGAACTGTGTGTGTGTGTGTGTGTGTGTGTGTGTGTGTGTGTGTGTGTGTGTGTGTGTGTGTGTGTGTGTGTGTGTGTGTGTGTGTGTGTGTGTGTGTGTGCGTGTGCGTGCGTGCGTGCATGTATGTATGTATATATACATCCTTTTCCACAGGGTGCAGCAAAAAACTCTCTAGAGTAACCATTCTTCGTAAAACTTCTAACTAAAAACACACAGTATATACCGACCGGAAGCTTATTTCCTCAGTAGACAGCGAAAACAATAACACAATAGCTACAAGAAGAGACCTTTGCTATCTATCTAGCTTTGTTAGCGCCATGTCAATGGCCGTGTAGAATCTGGGACGTTTTTCTGCTGCACCTATCGTCTGCTTAGTGATTCATTAAAGGATGTTATCGTATCTACGTCAATCTCTTATTTTTAGCAACGCTGACGATAAGCATTATTTTATTGTAATTATCTCAGTGAAAAGCTATTATAGACATGTTGATAATTGCATTTCTTTCCGTCAACACTTTCAATCATGGCAAGAGGATTGCGTATACACACACACACACAGGTATAGAAATAAACACATTCACATGGAGTGACACCTACACGAATACACTCACACAACTATTCACCCATATATCTGTATGCATACACACACGTACACAGACTTGCACCTGCATACTTAGATATATACTCACACTTCCGGGTACATACAGACAGGCATATATATATATATATATATATATATATATATATATATATATATATATATATATATGAGCATCACATATACAATCACAGCAGACACGTACATTACACATAAACATACAAACACGGAAGGCAGGCACACACATACACACACACATACACACACACACATACATACATACATACATACATACATACATACATACATACATACATACATACACACATACATACATACATACATACATAGCCTAAGTGACAATCTGGATGAACTAAGGTTTTTTTTAGAAAAAGAAATCAACCAACTAACTCACACATTGCAAATACAATCTGTAAGTGGAACAGTTAAAATATGCAAGACTTTTCTCAAGTTTAAAATGTGACATTGATATTGTTATCTACATTCCAACGATGGAGCTTTGTGTCTTTGTTGGAACGTAGCTCCTTCTTCAGAGAAAGATTTCAAATAATTAAAAATAGAAGAGAACATACATACATACATACATACATACATACATACATACATACATGCATGCATGCATACATACACGCACACACACACATACATACACAAACTTAGTGGTTAAAAATAAACAACATAATTGGTCAAACAACTTCAGAACACCCCCATATATTCACACCGTAGAATATAAATACATATTAGAATAAGGGGTGTTTAGCACACAAATCCCGAAGGCATAAAAGTATACATATATCTGCTAATATAAAAGGAAAACGTATGAAAACCTGTGAAAAAGTGTATGGAAGAAAAATATATACGAAGAAAATATGAATGTATATAGCGAGGCGATTAAAAATAATACAGTTAGACTATTAAATGTAAAGTGAATCCAGGATAGCATCCATTGTCAAGTCCAAAAGAGAAAGGACTCCAGAGTAATGTAAGAATAAATCCATGTCTACGGCCGTTTCAAGAGCCACTGCTGCAATCCATTAAACATTGAAACACCAAATCGGCAGTGGACTCTTCATCAGGATAAAAAATATATATATCTTCATCAGAGAGGTTTCCCGTTCTGGTAATCCATTATTACATACACATATATGCTCACAAACATGCATGCATCAATACACACAGCCGTTCATAAATACATGATGATTGTCTCACCTTGTCAGCTGATAGCCGTTTCACATTAAGCCTAATTGCTCTGATTTACTTTCAACTTTACATATGCGCGGATATGACTTTTCACGCCACACATCCCTCACCATAGGACTTTATAGAACGGATCAAGAAGTAATACTGAGACATATGTGTGTCAGTGAATTTAAGTGACAAAGGCTTGAGCAACACTTTTGCCACCCTTTCGACCACCGTAGAAGGTTCCAGTGACAAGAATAACCAAAATGGCTTCCATGCTATTCCGACTGCAAGTTTTAGCTCAGAGTATCTTTCTCCGAGAAGAGCTGCCTTCCCGGCAGCTTTGTCAAAAATGATGGGAGCCTCCTTTACCTCTGAAAAATCTATTTAAATACATTGGTGGGACCCTGGCAGGTAGTACCATTCTGAATCAGAACGGATCGGGGAGTAATGGAAATTAAAGGGTGACTCCACACTCCCCCACAACCCCAGAACTGGACCCTCACCACCGGGTACAGTTTAATGTCATACACAGGTTGTACATATATTCATATATACACGCATGGATACATACATACAAAATATATATGCACACATCAAATATACATGCAGATACACAGACATACATACATGCATACATACACGCATATATACAAACAATTCATATGTATGTATATAAGAATGTGTGTGTGTATGTGTATACAGAAAACAAAGAACCAGCCGTCACTCGCGAACGAGTATGTGTTGGTAACGTGTCATGCACCATGCAGTTCTCTCGAAAAGTTGGGCAGGAGCGAAAGGATGACTAATGTCTGTTCATATCTACATGGACAACGAAAGCATTTCGTAAAAGAGCGTTCCATACTTCCAAGCCTGTCTCGCTTATACAGGGTTGGCCAAAAGTCACCTGACCGTAAATCAAAACCCATTTAATTCCAAGATTAAAACAAAAAATCATTTTATGTGAGACTTCGCTAATAAATAGACAAATAGAAAAAAAAACCGGTGATTTTAACTCACAGCATTCAATTATTAAACATTCATAATTGGAATAAATAAATAGAATTAAATATTAAGTATTTAGGGAATTTTTATTTATTGCCGGGTAACTTTTAGCCAACCCTGTATAATTTATTGATAATTGAAATAATTATTATACAAGCGTACAGGGTTATTTTTTTCTTTTTCTTGTTGTTGACGAGCATGTATAAATTGTTTTAATCGTAGGTTCAATAATATCGAAAATAAAATACCAGTTGCGTACTGAGGCCGATCTAATCGACTGCCCCCCCTCCACTCACAAAAATTTCGGGCCTTGAACCTAGAATAGAAAAGAATATTGAAAATAAAATAAGGTTTAGAGCGACAATACGTTGAAATTTAACGATCGCAAAGATACACGAAAATATGTGCGGACTATAGATCGAAAAAATCAATATGTCTTTTATCCTTTTCGATCTTATTTGACTGCGGTCAGGCTGGGGCACTGCTTAGAAGAGTTTTTAGTCGAATGAATCGACCCCAGGACTTATATTTTAAAGCCTGGAACTTATTCTATAAGCCTCTTCAGCTGAACCGCTATGTTATGGGGACGTAAACACAACATCACCGGTCATCAAGTGGTAGTAAGGAACAATGACAAACGCACACACACACACACATGATATATTTCGTTGCTATTATGTAAACTGTCGTATGTCCAAATTTGGCCAAATGCGTTTTTTTCAATATTTAATTTTTCTTGCAATACCCGGTTCTTTTGGTCAAACTATCGTATGTCCAACTGCATCAGATGCCAAAATATCAAAAATTATCAAAGTGTAGTACAATGATTTTGCTATGGAATGGTGAAACTATTTTTTCATTTTCTGAAAAAGCAGCGTTTTGGACTTACGACATTTTTACATAATAGCAACGATATATATATATATATATATATACATATATATATATATATATACACAGGGTGATTCAAAAGTCACCATACGTAGGAACAATCTTTTTTTTTATTTATTTAACAGGCTCTATATGGTTACCATTGTTTTGAATACACATTGCAATACGTTGACCCCACTCATTGTCAACTCGTAATATACTATGACATGCGATTATTGTTCACAATTATATAATGACGCAAGTTATTGTATTAATGCCTACAAACGGTTGACTGCTGTAGCAGTTCTGTCAACGTTACGGGTTTCAGCACAGTTTTCATCCACCCAGCTTTCCTCACCGGGCTGGAGTTGGCTCGAGGTTATGCTAGGATGCACATAGCCAAGGTGCCACGACGTGGAATCGAAACCAGAAGGAACATCGAGATTATGATGTGAACATATTTTTTTTAACCCCACGGCCTTAGTTGCGTTTCGCAGACCACATGATTTGATGGGTCCTTGTTTTGGTTAGAATGAAGGGGGAGGGTTGATGATGATGATGATGATAAGGGGTAGGAGGAGCAGGAGCAGGGGAGCAGGGGAGCAGGAATAGGAGGAGTAGGAGGAAGAGGAGGAAGAGGAGAATGGGTTGGTGTTGATGAAGGATGATGCTGATGAGGGAGAGGACAGTGTTAATGATGGGATGTGATGGTGGTTTGGTGATGATTATGACGACGACGACGACGACGTCGACGATGCTGATGGGGGTGGTGGCGGTGGTGGCGGTGGAGGGAGGCGATAGCGACGCGAACGAGGATAATATTAGTGATGAGGTATTGGTGCCGATGGTGGTCACGGTAGTGGTGGTGATGATGGTGATGATGATGATGATGATGATGATGATGATGATGATGATGATGATGATAATGATGGTGATGGTGATGGTGGTGGTGATGGTGATGATGATGATGATGATGATGATTGTGATGATGATGACGATGATGATTGTGATGATGGCGATGATGATGGTGGTGATATAGGTAGTCGTGTTGGGGATGATAATGAGGTGAAGTAAGAGTAGAAGGTTATTCTGATGACGGCGACGTCGGTAACGTGGTGACGTTGCCGGTAGTGGTGGTGGCGGGTCGTGGTAGCGGTAATATGGCGGCGGCGGCGGCGGCGGCGGCGGCGGCGGCGGCGGCGGCGGCGGTGGTGAAGGTGGCAATTGGTGGAGTCGTTGCCAGAGTGGCGTCGGGTCGGGATGGAATGGGGTGGGGTCGTTGCGGTAATCTTTTTTTTTTTTTCTGTTTCTAAAAGAACACCACAAGTACTGATGAGACATTAATACAATACAAAACATCCTGGGGTTATTTCTACCTCCTTTTCTTTCTTATTATTAATCTTATGTTCCGCTTGGTTCCCTTGCTCTGATGGAGACAGGTTTATCAGTTAGATACGCGAATCTCCTTTTTGGTCACGACCTGGCTTTTAATTAGTTGCGGTGAGATCAAAGTAAGGGAGAAGGTAAAGCGAAAACGATCGACGGATGAGGACAGCATGACGTGTACACATACACACATTACACACACGAACACAGTGATACACACACACACATACACACACATATAAACGCATACACCTACATTCATTCGTACACATGCTTCTATATATGGACGTATACACCCATGTTTCTATAAATGCATATATTTTTATGTACACACATATATACTTATATATATACATACATATATATATATATATTATATATATATATACATATAATACATTATACATATGTATGTACGTATGTCTCTCTATATATATACATATGTGTGTATGTATATATGTATATATATATACATATATGTATGTGTGTATATATCCATATATACATATATATTTATATATATATATATATATATATATATATATATACATATATATATATATATATATATATATATATATATGGATATACTCATAGATATATAGATATATATATCCATGTGTGTGTGAGAGAGAGAGAGAGAGAGAGAGAGAGAGAGAGAGATACACTCAACATAAGGAGACCCGAGAGAAAGAAAAAGAAAGAAAGAAAGAAAGAAAGAAAGAAAGAAAGGAAGGAAGGAAGGAAGGAAGGAAGGAAGGAAGGAAGGAAAGCGAGGAAGGAAGGAAGGAAGTGAGAAACAAAGACAAAACGTGGAGAGGTGGGAAGTGATCAAAGAAATGTTTCTTAGGAGTAAATTTTCGTGCGGGGCGAGTGGTGTTGAGGGGTAGGGGTCAATAGTGGACGGGCTGGGGGTGGGGGAGTGGAGGCACTCTCAAATTAGTAATCGTAATTAGACAGTAGTAATTAAATTGCAGGCTTCTGAAAAGAAACTTTTTGTTAGGGAATGTATATATTGAGGTCAGCAGCAAGTGCCCGGCCGGAATAATGAACTCTCCCTCTCTCTCTCTCCTTCTCTCCTTCTCTCTCTCTCTCCTTCTCCCCTTCTCTCTCTCTCTCTCTCTCCCTCTCTCTCTCTCTCTCTCCTTCTCTTTCTCTCTCTCTCTCTTTCTCTCTCTCTTAGTCTTTCTATCTCCTTCTCTCTAGGTGTGTTGTGGTCAGCAAAGTGGACGGAGTACAGAGTGGAATGGGGGAGATGGGGAGGTGAGAATTCGGTTGAGTCCACTGAATGTATTAGATCTACACTAATTATATCAATTCTTTCTGATGTATAATTATAATTTACGTACTACTGGGATATATATATATATATATATATATATATATATATATATATATATATATATATATATATATATATATATATATATATATAGGTATATATGTATGTGTATTTATATATATATATATATATATATATATATATATATATATATATATATATATATATGCGTGTGTGTATACATATTACATGCATACAAATATATATCTATATATATATATAGACAGGCACAAAACACAAGCGAATGAATACATATATACATGCATTACATACATTTACAAACAGGCAGAAAGCGGTACACGCATTCATCATTTAATAATTGATGAAGGAAATACCCCGGAGCATACGTCTATATCTCAACCATGCCTACATACATACATACATACATACATACATACATACATACATACATACATACATATATACGTATGCATGCATACATATGTATATATATATACATGCATGCATATATGGACAAACGGACAAACGCGCATATACATATGTATCTGAAAATTCCATACATATCTTGTTATTTCCATATATAAAACACAATTTAACTATTTTTCACAAAGTTACGATTTAGATATTTCTGCCAGCTTTTATAAGGCTATATTTCCAAGTTTGTAGATTTTTCTCTTTCTCAACCTCGCCTCTCGCCTCTGTCGCCGTCTTTCCCTTCCACGTCTTCGTATTATTTCGAGAACTGTTGGTGAACTCAATCAACATAAGGTTTATTTTCGCTCGCCCGCACACATATTATCAATTTGATTATGATTACTCATTCGAAATTTTCCTCTAACACCAGAATTACTTTAGAAAGAGATAGTCTCGTAGTGGCTTTGATAGGATCCTCTCTCTCTCTCTCTCTCTCTTTGTCTTTCTTACTCTTTCTCTCTCTCCCTCTTACTTTCTCTCTCTCTCGCAAATAAATAACTCCGGCTGCCTATCATTCTTTCTATCTATTTATCTATCTATCTATCTATCTATGTCTGTCTATCCATCTATCTATCTATCAATCGATTTATCTATCTATTTATCTATCTGTCTGTCTGTCTATCTGTTTATCTATCTATCTATATCTATCTATCTATTTATTTATCTAGCTATGTAGCTATCTAGCTTGTGTCTGTCTCTGTCTATCTATCTATCTATCTATCTATCTATCTATCTATCTATCTATCTATCTATCTATCTATCTATTTGTCTGTCTATCTATCTATCACTCTTCGTCTCTCTCTCTCTCCCCATACACACACGCACACACATGTATGTACGTACGTATGCATGCATGTATGCATGTATGTATGCGTGTATGTATGTATGTATGTATGTATGTAGAGGAGAGACTGACCCGACAGTCAGACAAGTAGACTCAGTGGCAAAGAGATATCGCATATATGTATGTGTACGAGTATGTTTATGTGTATACACACATACACGCGCGCGAGAAACGAAACTAGGCTGTCGTAAGTATTTGAACAACAAGGAAAAGTAAAGGTATATTAAATACCATACAAGATATAATCTTGCTTTATTGAATTTATCTCCCCTTCCAGTGAAGATAGAAAAATCGTATATGTGAATATGTATTGACAAGTTGTTTGGGAGTTGTACTCTTTCTTTATTCGGCATTACGGCATTAACACAGAGTGGTCACTACAAGGACAGACAGAACATCACAGTGGGGACAAAAAACATAAAACGAATGAAAATGAAGATGTTATATAATGAAAATGAAATGGCTGCATGGGCCCCACTCTCATGCAGTACCATTTGAACGTTTATATACATTGTTTACAATCGTTCATATGTCTTTGTTTTTTTTTCTTATCGTTTTTTCTCTCTTTTTTGGTGGTGGGGGAGGTGTATAAAGTTCATTTCCTCTCGCTGTTCCAGAGAAGATTCTCCAATCCAAATCTTCTTACGATAATCCCTATTTTGGGTCTGCAAACATCCCTTCGGCCCAGATTCTTAATAAAGTTTAGTGAAATCCCTCCAGTCCCGATTTTCTAATCTTAGTTGTGTCTAGCAAAAATCCTTCAGCCTAAATCGCTATTTCTGTCTCAGAAGTCTCTTCACCACAAATGACCTTAGGAAATCTAGACATAACCTTTGAACTCACGTCCACATTTGATCAACACTTATATTCTTTTCTACTCTAGTCACAAGGCCCGAAATTTTGGGGGAAGGGGTCAGTCGATTAGAACGATCCAGTACGCAGCTGGTACTTAATTCATCGACCCCGAAAGAGGTACCACCTTAAAAAGTGTTTGTCGAAGAAATTGACCCCAGAACTTATTCTTGGTAAGCCTAGCATGTCTCCTTTGCCGAACCGCTAGGTTATGGGTATATATATATATATATATATATATATATATATATATATATATATTGAGGAGCAAGCTTCTTACCATACAGCCACGCCAGCCTATTTATTTCTTTTAGATTTTTTTTTTTTAATATTCTAAACTTTTCATTTGTCTGGTGCCACATAAGATCTAGAAAGATCCTTAATCACGTATATTGGCTGATGTTGCTGCTGCTATAACTCATATACGACCTAAGCCGGATACAGAAAGCAAATGCTTCGGCCGATTGATTACGATTTATTCGCCAACATTGATGACTCACAGATCTGTTGTTATTCTCTCTGTGCCTTTTCCACTGCTACTTCGATGGCAAGTGCTTCTTTGCACTGCCAATCTCATACCCTGTTCATACAGTCAGATGCACCCGTATATCCTATTTCTTATGTCTCACCACCCAGGTCTAGCCACCAGTCTGCTAAGATTCTGCTTTATTTTACACACATACACACACGTACATACACACACACACGCACCCACCTCCCTCACACACAGGCAAACAAAGACATGTGGTTGCTCTAACAGTCACAGCTTTTACAAGGAAGAAAATAATTTTTCCATAATTGGAAGCAGGATTATAATTTTGAATTTGAATTAAAATAAAAAGGTAGAAAAATGCAAAGAACTTACATATTTAATTAAAGTATTTCTTTTAATTAATACGAAGTGCTTAAAATTTCTTATTGTTAGCAATCGTGTACAGGACTGTTTCATTCTTTTAGAAATTATAAGCATGACATAACAAGTGATTTATTAATTAAATATTTTATTTCATTAAAAATGAAAATACTTACAGTCTGGAGAAAATTCATGGAATGTGTTTTTTGAATTCCCTTAAAAAAAAACTTAGTAGATTAGGAATCGATAGAAAGGAATAAGAGGAGGAAAATGAAGGGAGAATGAAAACAACGTAGAAAGAAAAGAATGTGCAGAGTCCAACAGTCCAACATGGCGAGTTGATATATATATATATATATATATATATATATATATATATATATATATATATATATATATATATATATATATATATATATATATATATTATAATAATTATATAGATAACTATAACAAGGCATTGGCTATAAGCCTCCCCACGCGCTAGAAATAGACGCTAATATCACCTTTAAAACTCAAAAAAATAAAACACGGGCTTCAAACGGGATCTTGTACATGTTTAACCAAAAGTTTAATTAATTATCTTTATCTTTCTCTTGATCGACTACAGCCAATCCTTTGTTAAAATTATGCATATATTTATTTAAATATTTGTAAAATTCGCCTACAAGGCTTTTATTTCTGCGCTGACACCTTGGTAAAATCATTAAAAAAAAAGTCAAGGTAGAAAATGCCAAAATAATTTTATAAAAGACATTTCAGTACCGGTTTCGGTCATTAAGATTTTTACAACTGTAAGAATGGAAAACAATTAAATTTTGGAAAAATTAAATGAAAAGTTTTTTAAAGAATATTTTCATAGTATTCAAATACAAGGGGCATTTTCCTTGTTTCTGCCTAACTTTGTCTACTTCTCGTTTCTGTTCCCAGTTGCAGATTTGGTAAGTAAATGAGAACACGGAGAACCTTTCTTGCATTAAAATAAAGGCGTCTTAAATACACTAAAGCCAAGAAGATCATAGATGGAATACCTTTAATCAGAGATTTGCTGGATCTGAACTGACCTGAGGATAAAAATAAGCAACAACAGAAAAATGTGAAGTCATAATACTTGGAGAAACAATAGTGTTTTCTCAAAGTTATATGTCATCCATTGTTGGGCATTGAAATGTCAGGCCTTGAGGCGGCTTTAGTGGCTCTTTGAAACCTTTCAACTAACAAAAGAAATATTCTGTGTTCGCTAAATTGTGTGTACTTCTATAATCATAAATAAATACGGATAATGCAAAATATTTATGTATGAATGTATATTAAGGGGTTTCTTTGTACGTGCGTGCGTTCGTGTGTGTGTGTGTGTGTGTGTGTGTGTGTGTGTGTGTGTGTGTGTGTGTGAGAGAGAGAGAGAGAGAGAGAGAGTTTGTGTGTTTGTTATGTTATGTGAACGCATGTGTATGTATTAAGTGCACTAAGACTTAAAACGTTCTTTCGGTTAACGGTTTGCTGCACATACCACGCTATCAGCCCTGCCCCCTTTTATTCACCTTTACAATCTCAAACCTATTTCATATCCCGCTCGTATTTTCGGTCCAAAAGTTATTTCCATTAAAAATAAATTCATAATGTATTATGCTATCTGCTTCTCCAAAGCCTTATTTATCTACGCTGTTCTAACAAGGCGGCCATGTTACACTGGATATAAAGATAACTTTTTGGTACTAATGCTACAGGTTCTGTATTTCGATGGCAAAGGTGAGATCTTTGGCGCTATACAATGGCGCACTGTTCTGGCGAAAGTATAACTTTCTTTGAAAATGTTAGGACAAGTCCTTGCGAATCTTTGAGATGTATATTACTGTGTATCTTTCTCGCCTTTATTCCAGACCGTAAAGTCTTCACTTTTTGAGTCTAATCTGCCGTATTGAGACGATCTTCTATATGTGGTTTCGTTGGATTGCTTTGTGTTCTGCCGTTAATTTTACACTTTGTGGTGATCACAATTACGAGTCAAAATCAAAACGGTTCCGGACAAAAGTTCCTCTGCCCACTTGTCCGGAAAGTTCTGAGAATCCATTCGGACGGGCGCCAGCATACCATTGCCAGCATACATATTCTGTTATTCGTTTCTTTGCTTCAGTCGTTTGACAGCGGCCATGCTGGAGCACCACCTTTAGTCGAACAAATCAATCTCAGGACTTAACCATTGTAAGCTTAGTACTTACACTATCGGTCTCTTTAGCCGAACCGCTAGGTTACGGAGACGTAAACACACCAGCATCGCTTGTCAAGTGATAATGGGGGGGGGGGACAAACACAGGCACACAAGTACATACATACATACATACATGCATATATATATATATATATATATATATATATATATATATATATATATATTTATTTATTTATTTATATATATATATGTATATATATTTATATGTATATATATGTATATATATATGTATATATATATATACATGTATATATGTATATGTATATACATACCTATATATATATATATATATATATATATATATACATATAATATACATATATATATATATATCATATTTATTTTGAGTTATTTTAACTCTTGTTTCTAGCAATAACTGGTGCTAGTCAGCACCCTCCGTCATTTTCGTGACCTCTGTTAATTTTATCTTTAAGTTCAAATTGCTAATAAACCACCCATTTAATTTGTTATGTCTATATATAGCTTATTCTCTGCCTATTCATATCTCACACCTCACCTCTTCTTTCTACATATATTCCATATGAATCATATTTAAGCAATAAAAGAAATTAGAAAAATGTCAGTTTTTAGCTGAATAAAGGCATTTATAAATATGTATATATATATATACATATTGTATAGGCGCAGCCGAAGCCATGAAGTTCCGGGTTCGATCTAAGTGCGTGAGACCTTAAGCAAGTGCCTTCTTCCATAACGTTCATTTGACTAAAAAAGAACATTTTTGGTAACCGGAAGTCTTGAAGAAGACTGTCTTTTCTCACCTTCTCTCTCTCTCTCTCTCTCTCTCTCTCTCTCTCTCTCTCTCTCTCTCTCTCTTCTCTCTCTCTCTCTCTCTCTCTCTCTCTCTCCTTCTCTCTCTCTCATCTCTCTCTCCATCTCTCTCTCTCTCTCTCTCTCTCTCTCTCTCTCTCTCTCTCTCTCTCTCTCTCTCTCTCTCTCTCTCTCTCTCTCTCTCTCTCTCTCTTTTTCTTAGCTAACCTCAGTGTACACCATTCCTTAGAACACTTCCTCCTCAACTATTAACATATCTGTAGCAGAATCAGTACCATTTGCCAAGCTGATTCTGTCTTTCTTACAACCTACACAATCTTTTCCCTTTCTTTCTTCTTTTTTTTTTTTCAGACACAGTACATCGAGGACTACATTATCCAATAAGTCTTTCCTTTTGAAGAGAATAAAATGTGATAGGAGAAGAATATAGCTGCTCTTTCTAGCAGATGGATTGACCCCCGTAAATGTTCCTTCATTGCTTCTTGGAGTGGCTGTAAAACGTAAAATAATGTAGGATTACAACTAAAGAATAAGACCAGATCTCTCTCGATTTATCAAACTTAGAAATAGCTGTGAATACTCAAATTACTAACAGTGGCAGGCTTGCTACCTGCAGCCTGCGATACCATGCTATCCATTCTTTTAAGCTAATACTTTCCTGATTATTCTGGAAAATAATAATAATAATAATAATAATAATAATAATAATAATAATAATAATAATAATAATAATAATAATAATAATAATAATTAGTATAGACCGTTGTATAAGGAGTGAAAGGAGAACGCTTGCCGAGTGTCTGATATACAGTGATGAAGACCTGCTGCAATATGCCGCGAAA
>NC_142930.1:165828014-165840514 GCF_046866305.1 Octopus bimaculoides
ACTCCTGCCACATCCATTTCACCCAGCGCAACCCTACTAAGTTTTTTTGATAGCTGCAAAGCACTTTTCGTTGTATTTGTGGTATTTGTATAATTATTATTATTCTATTTGCCTCTGTTGTATATAGCCGTAAGGCTTCGTGTTGTTATATATGCATAATTCTTCGTTTGTTGTATTTTTATAATGTCTTGTTTGTTTCTGTCTCAGTATACATACGCTAATGTTTTTCCCAGTAGCTTAATAACAGCACTGGCACCTCCAAGATTGGGTGGTCTCAATGATAATGGCGCGAAACTACTATGATATTTTGGCTCATTGACTGACGAGGAAACTCAGCTGCGAATATTCCGTATATCGTGTCTTTGTCTATATTTCCCATCCGTTAAGTCTTCGTCTAGTTTCTCGTTTGCTCTGCTTTCCTCTACCGTTTTCCCCTTGTTGTATTCTGTCTGGTCAATCTTTTATATATATATATATACATATATTCTTTTTTCTTCTTTTACTTGTTTCAGTCGAACAAATTGACCCCAGGAATTTGTAAGCCTAACACTTATTCTATCGGTCACTTTTGCCGTACGGGGACGTAAACACACCAGCATCGTCTGTCAAGACACACAAACACACACATATATGTATATACACGACAAATTCCTTTCAGTTTTCGTCTACCAAATCCACTCACAATGCTTCAATCAACCCGAGTGTATAGTAGAAGACACTTGTGCAAGGTGTTACGCAGTGGGACTGAACCCGGAACCACTCCTGCGCCTGTATGTATGTATATATATATATATATATATATATATAGTTTGAAATGGTGATATTCTATATATCGTAGCAGCGAGATCTTCCTGGTATGCGATGACCGTAGGCCTCCTATACATAATATCCCGCAAACCGAAACGGCGTAATGAGGGAGCTCCGGCGCCTGTAACAGACGATTCACATCCGCTACGGTCTCTACATATGCTTTGAGGCATCAAGCGCCGTTATAAGAAGTTCTCTCGAAGCAAATAACGCAGTATTCTGTGTTCTAAGAAGATATCCGCGTTAAGTTGGGTATAAAGATTGTTTTCTGAGATTAATACTGTTTTCGGCGCTAATAATAATAATAATAATAATAATAATAATAATAATAATAATAATAATAATAATTTATATATATTTATGTATGCATTCATGTGTGTAGGGGTGTACAAAATGCTAACAGTATCCCACACAGGATATGTGGAAAAACAATATTAAAAGAAAAAACGAAAACGCGTTGTTTCTTTTATCTCGTTGTTCATTAATTCCAAAGTATATTATTACAATCCTATCACTTTAAAATATAATAACATGCATTTAAAAACAAGACAAAATTGACCTTGGTGAGATTTGAACTCGGAATACAGAGATCTAGAACAAATACTGCAAGGCACAAGTGGTTTGGAGTTCCAACTATTTTGCCTATCGACCGCTCTTTGATATCACAACCAAACCGAATTAAGATAAACACGATAACACTAAGTTGTACAAAAGACAGTAAATATTAGACCCATCAAACAAGCTGGATCGATCTCAGCGAGTCGGTGTCACTGTACTTGCCAAAATAGCGAGGAAATAATCGCTAAGTAAATGTCCAATAAAGTATTATGTTGTCAGATAAATTCGTTTGTTTCTTTCCGATGTTATTTGAATTAACGCGAAAAATATTTTCCTCAAACTGTTTTTCTTTGCTTTTGTCTGTTTTTGTTTTTTGAGCTCTATTCTTCCTCTACAACTTTTGTCTATTGTTTTTGAAATTTGAATAAATTTTACCTCTTTTCAGGCACATGACGATACAGTGCTCAAAATGGATATAAATTTGAATATTTTTGACGCCTGCTTCTCTCAGCTCTCTGTCAAGGTTCCAAAGCTACCAAAGCCGCTCGAGATATCTGTGCTGTGTACGGAGAAGGCGCCTTTAGTGAAACAAATAAACAGAAATGGTGTCATACTTCAAGGAAGGGAAATTCAACATCACAGACTCTTCGCGTTCCGACCGACCTGTTCTGTTCAATGAGAACCGATTGAACCAACTCATCCACGAGGATCCGCGTTAATCCACCACGATATGCTTGAAAACCACCACATCATCAATATAGAGCGTTACGTTCAACAAATGTACTCTTCATTAAGGCAGTCAAGCTGAAACGACCCGACTGGTGACATGGCGCGCTTCTTCAACGCGACGCGACGACGCTCCAAAGACGCTAATTAGACCAAAATTGCTATTCAAGAGCTCGTTGGGAAGTTGTATTGCACCTACCGTATTCTTCAGCTATAACACCTTCAGATTATCACCTTTTTCGGTTGCTATCCAATATTCTGCCAAGTGTTACGTTCAACAACAACGTGGAGCAGAGAACTTGACTCGATGAATTTTTTGCATCAAAAGCCAGCGATTCCAACCGCCAAAGCGTTGACAACTTAATGGCATATTAACAAAAAGCTGTGTATAATGGAAGGGAATATATTGTTGGTTTCATATTTTGGCGTAAGGCCAGCAATTTCAGAGAAGGGCAAAATCAATTAAATCGACCCCGAAAGGATGAAAGGCAAAATCGGCCCCAACGGAATTTGAACTCAAAACGGGACGAAATGCTTCTAAGCATTTCGCCAAACGTGCTAACGATTCTGCCAGCTCGGCGCCTTAGGAGGATATATTATTGACGGGTTTGTTAAAATTGCTGATCGAAAATAAAGATTAAAATAAATAGAAAGAAAATTTAAAAAATCGAGTGAATTTATCTAACAATCCAATATATTGGTAGTTTGACCGGCAATGCATTGGCTTTGCACTGTTTTTGGGGTGAGTGGATGTATGTTTATTTGCCCATCTTTAAAACCCACCTCGGTAGTCTTATCCACAATATGCCGCAAAATGTGGTGTTAAGTGTTTAAAACATCAATTGAAACAAAGAAAGTAACGAATGAATGTGGGAGCGTCGAATCACTTGGACTGGAACGTCTGCTCTTTGAAACTCATTCGAACATCCAAGGCTTGTTCACCCATGCTTTTGGTTGATAGGTGCCGCCACTGACGTAAATGGCCAACCCGCCTCACCCTGACAATATACCTGAAAACATCTCATCAAGTATAACAGAATACACGAAATGAGGAAGGCTGTTTGCAATGATGTATGACTATTTTGAACGATTCAGTTACACACACACACACACACACACACACACACACACACACATACACATGCACACACACACAGATTACAAACACACACACACCACCCATACATTTAGTTCAATTATAACAAAAACAGGCCCCAGTGTTCAATTTATTATGATATCGTCTTAATAATATTGTAATAAGTAAGGCGGCGAGCTGGCAGAAGCGTTAGCCGGACAAAATGCTTAGCGGCATTTCGTCCGTCTTTACGTTCTGAGTTCATCTTTTCAGGGTCGATAAAATAAGTACCAGTTGAGTACTGCGGTCGGTGTAATCGACTTACCCCGCTCCCTGAACTTGCTGGAACCGATACTATTTAATTAGCATATAATAATTCCTATAATACATTATTAATTCACAGATGAACGCATGCACACTCTCACATTCAGCTGTATCTGAGACTTATAAATCTCTGTAATCCTGTATTTAGTGACGAATTCTCCGGTTGGTATTTATGGCTGACGCTTGCTGTATTCGATGCTGGAGTTTCAAATGACATCGCTGAACTACACCAAGCCATAAAGCAGACTGAGAGAATCAGACCCACCAATTGGTTGAGCGAATCGACAAAGAGAACTGTATATAGTCAATCTCGTGGCCCTCTGTCGGTTACGACGACGCGGGTTCAAGTTGATCTGAGCAACGGAACGTAGTTCTCGGGGAGATTCAGCGTGAGACAGAGTGTGACACGGCTGACCCTTTGAAATACAGGAACAACCCAAACAGGAAGAAAGAGTGAGAGAAAGTTGTGGTGGAAGAGTACAGCAGGGTTCGCCACTCACCCCTTACCGGAGCCTCGTGGAGCTTTAAGTGTTTTCGCTCAATCAACACTCAAAACGTCCGGTCTGAGAATCAAAACCACGATCCCACGACCGCGAGTCCACTGCCCTAACCCCTGGACCATTTCTCCTCCACTATAGTCAATCTACAGGCTGGACATATCAATGACGGCACGTGGCTTAGTGGTTAGGGCATTCGGCTAATGATCGTAAGGTCGTCAGTTCGATTCCCGATGACGCGTCGTGTCCTTGAGCAAGACACTTTATCTCACGTTGTTCCAGTCCACTCAGCTGGTAAAAATGAGTCGTACCTGTAATTCAAGGGGGAGAAGCCTTGCCGCATTCTGTGTCATGTTAAATCTCCTCTGAACTGCATTAAGGGTTACGCACGTCTGTGGAATGCTCAGCCACTTTACACGTTAACCCATTTCCAGCCAGGAGCCCCATTTGGGGATCTGCTAAAAACAGTCCCACTGCTGGTTGTTCCTTGTATTTAAAGTTAATTGTGTATTTACATTGCATTTGCAGAGGCGCGTTTAACAATATTTAATAATTAAAGTTTGTCATTATTAGTTCTGGATAATTCTTGACGACATTTTAAGTCATAAATCGCAATTTTTGGACTACAAAAATATTGACTCTTTTGAAAACGTTTTTTTTTTTTTTTTTTTGGCATTTCCCATCTATATCGTTCATTGACATTTCATACACATTCCCATTTGACACTATAGTTTAAAAAAAAAAAAAAAAAAAAAATGTTTATTATTGCAATTGAATAGAAAAGGATAAATATGCTTTTGTTTCAGCGATCCCCTTTTGGGACTTTCCGAAAAATTTATCATAATTTCCAAAATAATTCACATAGGAAAAACATTTTAATACTTTATATTATTTTGGTTCCTAAGACACCGGGAAAAGCCAAAATATATAAATAAAAAAATTTGACAGTTAATGAGTTAATACCACAAGCAGACTGTTTCGTTGATCGGATCAACTGGAATACTCGTCGTCGTAACCGACGGAATACTGCTTAAAGATAGCAGTTAAATTTCCCTAAAATGTACAACCTGCGATCTTAAAAGAGTTGAAGCACAAATTGGATATTGTAATTTGAGGGAAACTGTTTGAAATCTCTTTGATCACAGAATCTGTGTGAGACAAGGGTTAAACAGCAACAATAAAGAAATCGGTAACGTTTATTGTGCACGAATATTATCTCAAGATCTTAATTACGATTCTTCGATCCGAGTAAAGTTGAGAGTCCTTGGCAAGGACAGGTCGAGTATCCCGTCGGTTACGAGAACGAGTGTCTCACTTGATCCGATCAACGGAAACTAACGTCCACAAACACGTGTACCATTTATGTAGTTCTCGAGGAGATTCAACGTGACACAGAATGTGATACGGCTGGTCTTTTAAATTACAGGTACTACTCATTATTGCCAGGTGAGTGGACTGCAGCACTGTGAAATAAAGTCTCTTGCTCAAGGATGCAACGCGCCGCCTGAAATCGAACTCACGACCTTACGATCGCAAGCCGAATACCCTAACCACTAAACCACACGGCTTCACTCGAGTAGCTCTGTGACCAAGGGCATTACATTCCTGATTACCCCGGAGAGGGAGAGATTTCTTATTTTTATTCCTACGACTAAATTATCTCGTATGTTCTACCTGTTTATAGACGGTGGAATGTCAGATTTGAGGGAGATTAGGTTGCTACTTCTGTCAAACCAATTGACCACATAGATGTTCTCTCGTTGACACAAATATTTATATTTTTGTTTGGAGGGTGAGGGTTGTATGTTTTCTGATGCCTTTACGGCTTCATAATGAAACATTGAAACAAGCTGGCGCTCCTCCTCCTCTCGCCCGAATTCATTTCTCACTCTAAAAACCCAAAATACTGAGATCAACTTTCAATGATAAAACTAACAACAATAATGCTCTCTGGTTCACAACAATAAAACGAAATGGTCAGATTTCATAAGATACACATGAGATTATACGATTGTTTGTACGTCTTATATACAATATATACATACATACATACATACATACAAACATACATATATATATATATATATATATATATATATATATATATATATATATATATATATATATATATATATATACATATATATATGTGTGTGTATATTTACAATAGGTTGAAATAAAATCGTAAACTAATACAAATACGAACGCTTTGCTCTATTGATTCCGACTAGAATTGCTATTGGGAGATTTATGAGGATCCGTCGTAGTTTGAGAGAACATTGAAAACTGTTTTCTCCTCTATTCTTTTTCTTTTTTCCTTTTCCTTTTCTTTTCATTTTTTTTTTCTACCTTAATTCATCAGTGAACACGGATGTCACTTAGATTAATTGAGAATGTCTGATTTTGTTAGATGTATACATGGATAAGTTTAATTGCTACACACATAAACATGCATATTTATTTACGTATTGCGTACGTGTAAGGACTCGTGTGAGACACTAAAAAACGTTAGCAAATTGACAGTTGCCGCCAAACTACACACACACACACACACACACACACACACACACACAGATATATATATGTATGTAAGTAACGTACTCAAGTTATTTCTGACATCCGCAAACGAAATATTAGGGCCCCCAGCGAGTATTAGAAATAACTTAACATGTGTGATCCAGAGCATAGAGTCTACATTCAACTATATATATATATATATATATATATATGTGTGTGTGTGTGTGTGTGTGTGTGTGTGTGTGTGTGTGTGTGTGTGTGTGTGTGTGTGTGTGTATAAACTCTATATTTTAAAATGTATTGAGCACATCATTAAAGTCCTTCGATTAAGATTTTCTCGTATATACATATCTATCATTCTCTCTCTCTCTCTCACACACACACAAACACGCACACACACACACTCTCTCTCTATATATATATGTATATATGCGTGTGTGTGTGTGTGTATGTGTGGATATATATATATATATATATACACACACACATACAGGGTGTCTCAATTGTCACTGAGGAGTTTCAATATTTAATAACTTCCTTGACTTTACAAATAAATGCATGAAATTTTGATACAATATGAAGGACATAATGGAAATTAATATGCACGAGTCAAATTTTGCAACACCGTTACATCACATATGAAAAATGGCATCGTTTAAATGGCAGCCATTTTCGGCTTCGCACGCCCGTGCCCTTTCCAAATCTTGCACCATAACACTCTTCAGATTTTCAGACACAACTTCTCTGATTTCTCTGTTGATGTTCTTCCTTCAGTTGCACCAGGGTCTCTGGTTTGTTGGCGTAAACCATCCCTTTCTGGTATCACCACAAGAAAAAGTTCGGACTAGTCAAGTCTGGGGAACGTGAAGATCAGTTGACATTGCCGTAGCGGGAGATTATTCTCTCTCCAAAACACTGCCGTAGCAACTGTATTGTTTGTCTTGCGGCATGAACAGTTGCCCCATCTTGTAGGAACCATGTGTGAGGTCTACTTTGAATGGTCAATGTATATATATATATATATATATATATATATATACAACGGGCTTCTTTCAGTTTCCGTCTACTAAATCCACTCACAAGGCTTTGGTCGGCCTGTAGCTATAGTGGACTACACTTGCTCAAGGTGCCACGCAGTAGGACTGAACCATGTAGTTGGGAAGCAAGCTTCTTACCACACAGCCACTCCTGCTCCTATATATATAAATGGCAGATAATACCATTTGTTCCTTATGCATGTTCGCCGTCGTGGTTATTTCCAACCTTTACTGTGGGTGTTCATGGTGCAATTTGAAGCCGATCCGCAGAAACTCTTCAGGGAAACACTCTGTTACAATTGTGTCAATACAGATCAAATACATAACCAGTTATCATATTAAATAGACTTTGGGCTGGTAGCATTTGAAATCAGAGAGCCTAGAATTGGAGCAGATACTGTTATTTATCTATCCGACGTTTTGCCGACATGATGAGCTTCGGCATAGCTTCCATCGACCAAATTCCACCCTGAAGATATCTGTCAACCCGAAGCTCATGATATATCAACTGTGATGATCGAAAAGAGGAGATAGGCAAGTAGCCATATTTAATATTGTTAAGTTGGTTTTTAAACTTGTTAAACTTTTTAACATCATGGTGAAAAAGGAAGAAATTATATGCATATGAATATTCTCCGGAATGTTATTAACGCCATTATCAATTTCCCCACGGTGTCTCTTAATAACATATCTAATTAACAACATTACAGGTTAAGTAATGCAGAAGGATTTCTAAAAAGATGAAATAGTACTATGCCTGATTACCACCAACTAGAAATTGTGAGAACTTCGTTACAGATATGAAAAAAAAATTATACATGTGGACCCTGTATCTTCTTCGTGTTTCTTGATGTCCAGTTCAAATTTCTAGCCCTATAGTGAGTTAGTTACCTCCTTTTTTATTGACTCTTATTTGATTTTCTCATTAGTAAAGATGAAATGAGGCAAAGAACCTCACTAATATATACCGTAATCCCTCGACTAGAGACCAATAGAATAAGTACAAGGCTTAAAAGAACAAGTACAGGGATCGATTCATTTGAGTAGCGGTTATTGGCGGAAACTTCTCGAATTCCGATCTGAACAAACAGATCGGAATAAATCGAATTAATGAGAATTAATGAAGTTAGATACAAGTTTTAATTACTAATCAATTATCGTAGCTCTATACTAATTATAGACGATCATCTTAATGAAATAACAAATGAGAAATATTATTAATAAAGGGAGTTGCATGGTTCGTTAATCAGGCTGTGATACGTCAATACGTACGTGTATTACGACAAAGTGAAATTAATCTTTGGTTTAATGGGAACTCCGTCGGTTGCGACGACGAGCGTTCCGATTAACGGAACAGACCGTTCGAGAAATTAATGTGCAAGTGGCTGAGCACTTCACGGATATGCGTACCCTTAATGCAGTTCTCAGGGAGATTCCGCGTCGCAGAGAATGTGACGAGGTTGGCCCTTTGGAATACAAGTACTATTCATTTTTGCCAGCTGAATGGAGATCAGCGTGAAATAAAGTGACATGCTCAAGGACACAGCGCACCGCCGAATATCGAACTCACGACGTTACGATCATACGCCAAATGCCCTTACCATTAAGCCACAGGCCTTCACAAGTTTTCGATTAATGTACATAACGGATTCCTAATACACATCCATCCATGCGTATTATATTTGTACATATATCTTTTCTTTTTTCTTTTAATATTTGTTTCAGTCATTCAACTGTGACCACGCAGTCCAAGTGTGTACTTATTTGGGCAACATGGCCGTAAACTACACACACACACACACACACACATATGTATGTGTTTATTTAGGCGCAGGGTATGGTTTTTATTTATTCTTTTATTTGTTTATACATATGCATATTAATGTTTACGGGTGGTTACTTAAGGTCGAGCAAGGTGGACAGTGTCCTTGCTCGTATTTACGTTGACCTTCATTTTGTTTGTCATAACAGGATGTACCACCTAAATCTTAACAGGACAATAGATTTCTCCGAAGTTAGATAGCCAATAGCCACAAAAGGCTGACGTCCGTGTCTTGTTGGCTCATTCGCTTCAGTGTTTAGGTTTCCATTCTGATGGATCCATTGTGTTGTGTTTTGTTGGAAAGCAGTAACGTCACAGTTCAGTTTTGCTTTTACGCGAACTTTCAAATGTATGTGTAAAATATTTTATGTCTCCATTATATTGGCGCTAGAAGAGAAACGGGTGGCACCGATTAAAACTGATGCAATCGATGTGGTTAATGTCTTCGACGTTGATTTTGCAATGGTGTAAATCTGAGATTGCAAGTGAAGATCGTCAATGCTCTTGGGGTCTAGCAGCTGTACTGATGTTTAGGGTCCATGGGTAAGGGTTGGTGATATAAAATATTCTTTTCTACTCTAGGCACAAGGCCCGAAATTTTGGAGGGAGGGAGGCCAGTCGATTAGATCGATCTCAGTACGCAACTGGTACTTAATTTATCGATCCCGAAAGGATGAAAGGCAAAGTCGACCTTGGCGCAGTTTGGTGGTATACAATATTAATTCGCTGGTGTGTTTGTGGTGACTGTGTGTGTGCGTATAGTGAAGGGGACAAATTGATATGACCTTATTGGAGATTGTTTTTCATGTTTCTGTTCAAAGGGTTTGATGAAGGTTTGTCGGAAGATGCCGAAGTTGAGTATAAATGTTGCTTGGATGTGAAAGGGTTAGGGACGAAAGATGGGTAGCAGCTTTCATGCAGGAGTAAACGTATGTAGGGTGTCGATGTACATGAGGGATGGTGAAGTAACTTAGATATGTTTCGGCCAAAGTTTGGCTCAGGCCATGTCTAACTTAATAGCACCACCTGATAAGATCTGTTCAGTCATTTTAAAGCCAAGTTTTGTGGTATCCTGACCAATTCAAGATGGGAGTTGTTGTTGACTGATGGGAGTTGTTGTTGTACCCAGGTATCGGTGGCTTGTCTGGGTTTCGTTTGAAGATGATGGGATCTTTTTCTGTTTTGATTTGTTTTCAGATAATTTTAAATAGAGCAGGGCCTGTTGGGAAAAAGAAATTGTGTTGTAGTGAATTTATGTGTTGTAATCCCGAATTGTATAGGGGGCGTATGGCACGTGTCCCCAGCCTTAGATGAATTCTGAACCTGATGCCAAAGCCGTTCGGACAATGTCGGTCGTATATTCTCCACATTGTGCAAATGAACAGCGATGGAGAGAAGAGGGATTCAATGTTTTAAGGCGGTCCCAATAATCAAGACCGGTCGTGCCTTTTACAGAACCTTGATGAACACTATAGCTGATAGAATGGGAGAGAGGTTGCTCCAAAGTTGCTTGGTCGTGTAATCAGTCTTCCTAACTTCATTGCTTCCCCCCCAAATTTTCTCACACCGTCTCCGACAAAGGGATATAGAAAATATCCCGGAAACAGCTGTAAGACCTTCTCTTTATAAATGTTCTGAAATATTTCACAGCCTTGGATTTTTATCTCATTCTTTTAATTTCTTATGTATAAGCATGTTGATATATGACTTACGTTGAACTCCTCATTCGCATAATCTCCAAACCTGGAACTTAACTATAGTCTGTCCATAGCACTTGCTCAGCATTACCTGACACCTTTGGGTCTTATTGACACCATTACCTGAATATAAATACATGCATGTGTGTGTGTGTGTGTGTGTGTGTGTGTGTGTGTGTGTGTGTGTGTGTGTGTGTGTGTGTGTGTGTGTGTGTGCGTGTGTGTCTGGTGGGTGGGTGTATGTGCACAAAATGAAAGAGTATGTGAGAGAGTGAGAAAGAAACCCTGAATGATAAAGGAATAAAGAAATAAAAATAAAATTAAAAACTGAAACATCTCACCCACGTGGAAGTTTATACGTGGTCGCAGAATCTACTAGAAATGGTAGCTAAATCACAGCCGCCTTCTTATTAAAGAAGGACAGCTCAAACAACGAAGTAGTTCCTGATACACAAAATCACCGGAGGGTCGTGTTTGGAGTGCCTTTCATAATAGATCTGCTCCATTAGAACTGATCTCTCGTAAAACCACAATAACAACAAAACATCACTATACCCCCCACCCTACCCGTTTTACCTGTATTTCACACAAATCTCGTCTCGCTCTCATTCATCCCAAATCACAGCATTTCACTTTGCGGTTTTGTTTGTTCCCTCCTCTTGTCCCATTTTCACCGTTCTTCTTTTTTTTCTAATTACCACCTGCCTACTCCCACTCATGCTTACACTCTTCCCCCCTCTCTCTCTCTTCTCTCCCCGCTCTCTTCTTCGCTCTCTCTCCATCTCTGTCTCGACTTCTCTGAACCTTTTATCTGTCTCTCAGTAAACATCATTCATTACTTTTCATTACTTCACACCGAGAAAATCAGCACACAACATCTTTCTCTCTCTCTCTCTCTCTCACACACACACACACACACACACACACACACACACACACACACACACACTCTCTCTCTCTCTCTCTATCTATCTATCTATCTATCTATCTATATATATATATATATATATATATATATATATATATATATATATATATATATATATATATAGATATCTAGATAGATAGATAGATAGATAGATAGACAGACAGACAGACATAGAAATAGATAGATAAACAGATAGATAGATATCTCCCTCTCATTCTTTCTCTCTCTCTCTCTCTCTCTCTCTTTCTCTCTCTCTTTCTCTCATCATATATATATATATATATATATATATTGTTAACCCCCCCCCCCCTCCAAATAAAAACTAAGAACAAACAAAACAAAAAGCAACAACGCGAGGACGTGGTACATACAAAGTATTAGCAGACGCTCAGGGAAGGAAAGAAAAGTTGTTTTACATTTCGAGCAGAAACACGAGACAGAGGAAAGTCCAAGACAAATATGTATATATATATATGTATGTATGTATGTATGTATGTATGTATGTATGTATG
>NC_142930.1:165848014-165883014 GCF_046866305.1 Octopus bimaculoides
AAGACACACAAATACACACACACACATACACACACACACACACTACACTCCTGGAAGCGTTGCCAGAGCGTCTCAGAACCTTCCTTTACACACGTGTGTAGCTTAGCCCGGAATGAGCGCTATATATACTGCAGGGACTGGCCGACAGAAGACGTTTGTGCGGTTGAGCTGCTTGCCTGAGTGACATGGACAGGTATCTATCTACCTATCTATCTACCTGGAGGAGAGTCGACGACTAACTAAATAACAGGTGACAGTAACGACAACAAACACAACACCTGTAGGACGATTAGCAAAGAATACGGAACGTTGGAAGAATTACAAGAACTGTTGATAGAACAAAAATTATCAATTATCTGTCTGTTTATCCATCTCTGTTTCTCTCTCTCTCCTTATATATATATATATATATATATATACATATATATATATACACATGTGTGTATGCATATATATCTATGTGTGTGTGTGTTTGTCGTTTGTATATATGTGTATAACAGCGACAATACTTAAAAGTGGAGAAGTTACAAACAGATGAGCGAGATGTGAGGAAAGAGAAGATTCTGATGGCGACGGGATAGAAGAAAATTACGAAGGGGACGGACAGAGATAAAGAAAGAGGGGGAAACAGAAGGGATAAAAGGAAATACGGGGGGGAAAAAAGAGAAGTTTGTGAAAGGTGTTTGATGAAACGAAGGAGTTTCCTTGGGTCTTCTTCTTCTTCTTCTTCTTCTTCACTGTAACGGACACTCGTCTCGCTTGTTATTTATTGTTACTTTGAATCGGAAGAAAGTTTGTTTTTTCCCTTTTTTTTTTTGTCGACGCACCGATCATTTTAACACGCGCTATTTCGAACTGGTCCTAATTTACGTAAAACACCAACATCGCCCCCCCACACACACATACACACTCTTACGCACACACATACACACATATACTCATATATTTACACATATACATACACAAACAGAAAGCACACATTTAAACACAAGGTTCATACTTCACCAATTCCGCTCCCCCCCCCCCTCATTTCGTACTCATTTATTATTATCATCATCATCATCATCATCATTATTATTATTATTATTATTATTTACTATTGTTGTTGTTATAGTTTATTTAGTTGTTAAATACTTTCCTTCTTTCTCTCTTCCCACCACCACCACCTCTAACGCACAATCTCCTGTCCCCTATATTCTGTCCCCTACTCTCCGCCCCCACCTCCCCACATCATCCACCCTTTCTGTATCACCCCTTTACCTTTCTTTCTTCTCTCCCTATCCCAAACTCTCACGTTCTTTCAATTCCTTAGGTTTTTCCCCCTAAATATTATTATTACTATTATTATTATTATTATCATCATCATCATCATCATCATCATATTTATTCACATATAGGTTGTTTTTTTTCTCTGTTTTTTTGTGTGTGAATTTGTTTCCGTTTACTCCCCCTCTCTCCCTCTCTCCCTCCCTCCCTCACGCTCTCGCGCCTGTTTTCTTCCTTCTCCTCCACTCCCCCCTCTCTCTCTCTCTCTCTCTCACTTTCTTTCTCCCACTTCTTCTTCGTCTTCTTCTTCTTCCACTAACCCTATCCCTCCCACCACAATCCTAGTTCATTCCTCCTTCCTCTGCCTCGCCTTCCATTCACCACCACCACCGGTGCTCGCTATATACGTACCGTCCTCTTGTAGTGTTCGCTTGGCCTGCTTGTTTGTCCCTGATCTTCTCTCCACAGACCAGATTTCGGCGTGGCGTGCCTCAGGTGAGAGTGTGTCCGGCTGGATCAAGTCGGCCCGACCAACATATGGCCGAGTCAACCCTTTTACGGAGGGTGGTGTCTGGCCACGTTCCCAGGGGCCTCTATCGATTGCTACACTTACCTAAACACACAACGGGTGCCTGTACGGGTGCCGCCAACAACACTTCTACTACGACCACTACTTCACGTAGTATTTCTAAAACTACTACTTCTCGCGGTTGTTGTAGTAATAACAATATTTATAGTAATATCCGAGCTGTAACCTCACGTTGTAGTAGTAACAATTATAATAACAATAATAATAATAACAATAATAATAATAATAATTATAATAATTATAATAGTAATAATAATATTAATCATGTTTGTAAAGGCATCAGATATAGCAGTAGTAATAATGATAGTCGCATCGCTTCCTTAACAACAGCAACATCAACGACGACTGTCCGTAGGACATCATCATCATCATCATCATCAACATTATCACCGTCGTCTTCGTTGCCGTTGACGACGTCAAACTTATCCTCTTCATCACCTGCACTTTTGCTCTCTTCATCACCATCATCATCGTCGTCGTCGTCGTCATCATCTTCATCTTCAATATCATCTTCATCATCATCACCATCATCTTCACAATCATTTCCTCCGTCATCACCATCATCATTATTATATTCTTCATCAACAACAACAGCAACACCACAATCAGCATCGCCATCACCACCATCATCATCTCACTTGTCCACAGCATCATTAATATCCCCCTCCTCATCATCACCATCATCAACAACAACAACAACAACACCAGTGTCAAAGCCATGGGTAGGGCGAGCTCTAACGATATCAGAGCACTGCTCCGGATTCGATCTAGCAACCAGACGATCCTGTTGTCCTGTGATGATCACAGCAACGTTACGGAGACCAGCCTGGTTAACATCAACGCTCATCAATCGTTCAGTTCGATCACTGATCACCAACGGTTCTACTACTACTACTACTACAGCTACTACTCCTCTAAAAGCACGATCTCCACCGACAACGGGTAAAAATTCCTCTACAGCTCCGTACCCCTTAAAACAACTTCCGGGGCCTAAAGGATGGCCTTTTCTCGGTATTTTCCCCGAGTTGCTAAGGAAGGAAAATCGTGGATCCGTACACAAAGTCCAGGTAAGTCATTCTTATTGTTTTTTTCTTGTTATTGTATTATTATGTTATTTACGCTTTGAGTTCAAACTCCGCGCAGGTCGATTTTGCCTTTCATCCCATCGAGGTAGATAAAACAAATACCAGTTGTGTACTGAGGTTGATATAATCGACCCTTCCTCGAAATTTCAGGCCAGGACTGGTGTCTACAGTAGAAAGAATTATTCTCATTATTGAGCGAGAGAGTAGTGCATGCCATCAAAGTGACACTGGGGTAGAATATACGAAGCCCTGTACACCCATCACGACTACCTGTCTGATAAGGGTACACCAGGCACATGCATCACAAGCATACGTGTGCGACATATCATGATTTCATATCAAGATAAACAGCGCATGACTTTGCAGGTGGGGCCCAGTTAGAATTTTCTTCAGGTCGAATAGCCCATCCCACGCAAAAGG
The DNA here is from genome assembly GCF_046866305.1 of Octopus bimaculoides. Taxonomy (NCBI): domain Eukaryota; kingdom Metazoa; phylum Mollusca; class Cephalopoda; order Octopoda; family Octopodidae; genus Octopus; species Octopus bimaculoides. The sequence goes on from NC_142930.1 coordinate 165,851,375, forward strand.
TCCTTATATTCTCCTCCTTCTTCTTCTTCTTCTTCTTCTTATTATTATTATTATTATTATTATTATTATTATTATTATTGCGCACCGTTACGTTCTGAGTTCAAATACTACCGAGGTCAGCTTTGCATTTCATCCCTCCGGGGTTGATAACAATGAACTCGTCAAGGCCTGGGGTCTATGGATCCGACTAATCCCCCTCCCCTCAAAATTGCTGGCATTGTGCCTCAATCAGAAACACTAAAGGTGACGAGCTGGCAGATTCGCCCGAGCGTCGGAAAAATACCTTGTAGTATTTCATTCGGCCCTTTATGTTCTGAATTTTGGGACCCAGTCTAGTTAAATTCGACTAACTCCAACCCTTAACAATTTTTTTAGGTACATTACTTTCAATTCAAATTCCACAGCATTCAACGTTTCCTATCATCCTGCTGGAGCCGGGGAACGATAAAATCAAATACCAGTTCAATACTGAGAGAGTATCAATTGCCTAACCCTTCCCCGCCCCACCTCCTCAAAAATTCTGTCTGCTTTTGTTAGAAACAATTATTTTTATTATTTTACGTGCCATTGCGTTTTCATGTTCTGCGTTGAAATTCCGCCGCGGGTAAATTTGCATTTATCTCCTTCCGGGGCTTCGCTAGCTAGCCCCTTACTAAATGCGTGACTTTGTATCGGTGTTCCTTCGATATTGGTCTAGAAAGTGTCGGTGTGAGGAAACGGCATCCTTGACCCTCTTTTTCAGCCTAACATCATGAGGGGGAGGTTGTGTGTGTGTGTGTGTGAATGAGGTCGTGTACCAACATCGAAGGATTGCCTTTCTATCTATATAATAAACTATTTGTAGAGTCTGTCGAGCATCGGAGAAATTACTTCGGTGTATAGATAAGGGGCGATATCACTTTCTATGTTCAAATCCAGCCACGGTCGATTGATATGATAAGTGCCCGTCGAGGGCCGAGTTCGATACGTGACCCTGTGTCTGTATCAACGGTGGTGATCAGGGTGGTTGAAACGATAGAACATGACGGTCGGGGTGGACGGTAGAATCGATAAATACGGAGTAATTGCGTTACGTTGCATTATTTAAACCAGTGCTTCTCAGCCCTTTTTTTTTTTATCTATGGGTCCCTTTGATTCCTGTCTTAAACGGGTGGACCCTCAAAGTTATTTGACGTTTAAAAAACCCTGTTATATGTTTAGAATTGAATATCTTTAGGAATTGTATTTAAAAAATTTGCTAAAACATTTTGTGTATTGTAGAATTATAATCGAATCTTTTCCAAAAGAATCTTTTATGGACTCCAAGGACCATATATGGAATCCGGGCGAGAACCACTGGCTTGAACCTTTGTGAGTTCAAATCCCGCTAAGGTTAACTTTAACCTTACACCCTTCAAGGACTGGTCGATAAAATAGACTACCAGTCATACTCTGGTGTCGATTCATTCCCCTCCACCTTGGACCCGCCCGAATGTGTAGGTTTGTGTCTCAGAATTCCTTGTTATCAACAGCTGTCGCTTAGCCCCGAGTCAGCTGTGATCAAAGACATTCCAACCATACCGACCCCTGCCTTTGTATTATTCAGTATGTCCTGTTGGTTTTTTTAATTACTAAATGTGATTTGAAGGTGATTTCTAGTTGTTTTAAACCCGGGTTAATTCTCATCGAACAGGCCTATAGTCAAAGGTATTCTAGCCGTGACCATCCCGTTTAAGTGTTTGTAGGACTACGTAATCTAATGTGTCCTTTTGTTGTTTAAGGTAATGACGGTCAGAGGGATTTGGCTGCTGTTTCTAACAGGTCGTGCGACCGGCCTCCTCCACTGGCTTCACATGTAATGTAGCATGTTATCAGTAATTGAAGTAAAAGGCGGGAAGTTGAGATAAACGCGAGAGCAACAGATTCTTACTCTATACGGGAGGTTTATCATAAATGGTACAACATCTAACTTTGGACTTCCTCGTTCCGTGTTCAATACACACTGAAATCAACAAAATAATTTTCACAATCAACTGGGATAGATCCAGTTTTAACAGGACCCCAGGAATGTGTCCACCTTCACTAATGAAAAACTAGTCGCACGCGCCAATGAAGGGGTCGGTGAACGTATCGAGCGTCATGCTAGAAATGGTAGTCAAATGCCCTGCTTATCCGCACCCCACTGTCTTAAATGAGAAAGGGCTTATTGGATAATATAGTTTAAAATATACTGGGAATGAAAAGAGGCAGGATGGCATGGTAGGAACACCTTTGATCACAGGTGTGCTCAATCAAGTTTGACACCATAAGAACATAAAAAAAAAGCTGTCGTTGTTTAACCCCAGGTCAGCCTCACAAGAACAGAGAGAGGGTGAGAGATGATCAGAAGAGATTCCAGCCGTGGCCATATATCTCATCTTTCTGCATTATCCAGTTTATCCTTTTGTAAGATGGCAGGGTGTGGTTCTAAGCGAGATTTGGCTGCTATTTCTAGCAAGTACTGTGACAACTAGGAGCCTCAATTTATTGGACTCGAAATTACCCACTTCTTATATTGGTTCTTTGCTTCAGTGGTAGAAGATTCCATGGCTATTTCTACTCCATGTTACCACACATTTTACCATTTCTGGTGCATCATATTCTGTCTTCCATTCATCGCATCTGTTTAAGATGACTCCCTGGAAAATAGTTTAGTGTGGCCAGTTTAACACTTTGGGGCCTTTTGTTGTTTTAAACATTCCATTCTACCTTCTCTTAATCATGTACTTGAGTCGATGATAACGACTGACCCCACTCCTGTCAGAAATAACTGATCGAACTTCTCAGTTTAAATCCTTTTTAATAAACTGCCGCTTTATGTATTTATTTATTTATTTATTTAGATAGATAGATAGATAGATAGATAGATAGACAGACAGAGAAGTAGATAGATAGATGGATAGATTGATATAGATAGACAGATAGAAAGAGGGTGAGGGAGGGATTCCGTACAACCAAGACGTTATTAAATGCATGAGTGAGTTGGTAAAGGAATTTTAAGCTTGATGAGTATTTATAGAGAAGCGAGGCCCAGTTTGGCGCCTGGCCGTTCAGTCAGCTACCTGAAGAACTGTCTTCAGCGTGTCGCTGTCTTTTACCTACCAATTTCACTTTGTCAAACTCTAAAGCCGGAACAGAAGAATTTTGATTAATAGACTGTGGCCATACTGGGGCTCTACCATGAGAGTTTTTAGTCGAATGAATCGACCTTAGTATTTTTTTAAAGCTTAGTACTTACTCTATCGTTCTCTTTAGCCGAACTGCTATATTGTACGAACGTCAATACACCAACACCGGTTGTCAAGCGGTGGTGGGAGACAAACACACACACACACACATATATATTCTTTTACTTGTTTCAACCATTTGACTGCGGTCATGCTGGAGCACCGCCTTTAGTCGAACAAATCGACCCCAGGACTTATTCTTTGTAAGCTTAGTATTTATTCTATCGGTCTCTTTTGTCGAACCGCTGTTTTACGGGGACCTAAACATACCGGTTGTCAAGCGATGGTGGGGGCGGACAAATACACACACACATATACGACGAGCTTCTTTCAGTTTCCGTCAACCAAATCTTCTCACAAGTCTTCGGTCGGCCCGAGGTGCCGCGCAGTGGGACTGAACCTAGAACCATGTGGTTGGGAAGCAAGCTTTTTACCACACAGCCACCCCTGTGCTTTCAGCTTTTCAGTTTCCGTCTACCAAATTCGCACACAAGAATTTGGTTGGCCCGAGGCTGCAGTAGAAGACACTTGTCTCAGGTACCACACAGTTGGACTGAACCTGGGACCATGTGGTTGGGAAGAAAGCTTCTTACCACACAGCCACGCCTGTTATAGTACGATTCTGCGGCTATTTCCACATAAACGTTCTCTGATATCGTTCTTTGAAGAAATACAGAAATAAACCATTCTATATACAACAGGAACAATCTTTCAAGTTATCGGGATGAAGTCCCCGGATCACTTCCGAGGTTATTTACATTGTACGGTAATGGAACCCTTTGGTTAAAATTAATCTGGAAAATAACGAAGAATGTGGGGAAATATCTGTCATCATCATTCCGGTGTTTGAAACGGCAAGGTTGCGTGGTAAGAAGTTTACTTGCCAACCATATGGTTCCGGGTTCAGTCCCATTGCGTGACACCTTGGACAAGTGTCTTCTGCTACAGCCGACCGAAGCCTTGTGAGGGGATTTGGTAGACGGAAATTGAAAGAAACCCATCGTATATATATATATATATATATATATATATATATATAGATGTGTGTGTCTGTTTGTACCCAACCACCGTTTGACAACCGGTCCTGGTGTGTTTACGTCCCTGTAACTTAGTGGCTCGGTAAAAGGATCCGATAGAATAGGTACTGGGGTCGATTCATTCGACTAAAAGGTCTTCGATGTGGTGCCCCACCATAGCCACAGCCTGAAACAAGTAAAAGATAAAAAACGCAAATCATGTTAAAATTCTTCAAATACCAAAAACATTGACCAAAATATTCTTTTCTAGGAATCATTTAACAACTGAAATCAGTTTTATGTGGTGCCGAGTTGTGTTGTTAGGAAATTAGGAATTCGCTTCGCAACCACGTGGTTTCGAGTTCAATCCCATTGCGTAAGATTCGGGTTTGCAAGTGAATATATATTCTTTTACTTGTTTCAGTCATTTGACTGCGACTTTGCTGGAGCACCGCCTTTAATCGAACAAACCGACACCGGGGCTTATTCTTTGTAAGCCTAGTACTTATTCCATCGGTCTCTTATGCCGAACCGCTATGTTACGGAAATGTAAACTTACCAACATCGGTTGTCAAGCGATGGTAGAAGGGACAAACACAGACACACTAATATATACACGACGGGCTTCTTTCAGTTTCCTTCTACCAAATCTACTCAAGCGCGAAGCTATAGTAGAAGACATTAACCTCAAGGTGCCACGCAGTGGGACTGAACCCAGAACTATGTGGTTAGGAAGCAAGCTTCTTAACACACAGCCACGCCGTGTGTTTATCACTCCGTCCGCCGAAGAACGACTGCCACAACAGCCTAGTTTCCTTGTCTCCTATTACATGGTTGCGAGATCTGCTAGAAATAGCAGCCGAATCTTTCCCCAGTCACACTCATCTCTACTTTAAAAAGAATGGACACATTGGCTAATGTAGTGACAATATAATCGGGTTCTCCGCTGGTTTCGACGATGATTATTCCGGTGTTTATTTTATCAGCTGAACTCTCCTCACATTAAATTAACATGTGTGTGATTGAATATTCCGCTAACATGTGTGCATTGACACAATTTCGAAGTTGAATCGATGTGACAAGTCTGAATTATTGAATTACGAGTACAATCCACCCGACAGCTCACCTCACAGTTTTCGTCGACCCGTTTCACTCAGATGATGCAGGTCAGTCAGCTATGGTAAATGGCACCAAGGTAGCGAGTTCGAATCTGGAATCTCAGGACTGCGAAGGGAATAGCTTAACCACTCGTCCATGTCGGCATCCAACCATTAAATGCATGGTCAAGACTGGAACGTTCTTTGATCATAGATTTACTGGAGCGGGACAGTCCCAGGGCTAAACAACAACCCTCAGATTGATGCTCGTGCACTGACTAATCATCATCATCATTATTATTATTATTATTATTATTATTATTATTATTATTATTATTATTATTATTAAGGTGGTCAGCTGACAAAATCGTTAGCATCCTGAATTTCCATTCAGGATGCTAACGAGTTCTGAGTTCAAATTCCGCCGAGGTCGACTTTGCCTTTCATCCTTTCGGGGTCGATAAATTAAGTACCAGTGAAATATCGACTAGTCCCCTTCCGCCAAAATTTCATGCTTTGTACCTTTAGTAGAAAGAATTATTACTATTATTATTGCTAACGTGGCGAGCTTGGCAGAACCGTTAGCACCCCGGGCAAAAGACTTAGCGGTATTTCGGTCGTTTTTCTGTCGATAAAATCGGTTCCAGTTGGGCACAGGGGACGATGTACTCGACGTATCCGTTCCCCTAAATTGCTGGCCTTGTGCCGAAATCTGAAACCACTACCTGCTGTTGCTAATCTGATCGCTTTATGTTACATTCTTCTTACCTGTTGCTATCGTTGTTGCTAATGTCGTTAACGTTACCGCTATACTGCTGCCAGTGTTGTTATTGTTACTGCAGCGATTTTGTGGTGTTGGGAAAGGCTGTGAGAATGTTGCAGTTGTTAATGGCTGAGTGGTGCACGTGGTCCCCGGTTCGATCCCTACGAGTGGTGTCTTGGGCAAATGTCATTTTCCAAGTGAACTCAAGGCCAACGGAAAGTGTATACAAGACCGTCCGATGGATTTGAACCTGCTACTCAAAATGAACAGCCTTGCTACACACTGCGTCGCACTGATTCTACCTGAGAATTTCGTGTCTCAACGGAATATTCAACCACTAAAATGGTAATTAACGAATCGAACGTTCATTTAATTAGACAACTGGGTGATAAAGGCGCGTGGCTCAGTGGTTAGGGCATTCGGCTCATGGTCGTAAGGTCATGAGTTCAATTCCTGGAGGCGAGTAGTGTCCTTGAGCAAGACACTTTATTTCACGTTGCTCCAGTCCACTTAGCTGGCGAAAATGAGTTGTACCTGTAATTCCAAAGGGCTAGCCTTGTCACATTCTGTGTCACGCTGAATCTCTCTGAGAACTACGTTAAGGGTACACATGTCTGTGGAGTACTCAGCCACTTACACGTTAATTTCAAAAGCTGTGTGTTCCGCTGATCGGATCCACTGAAACGCTCGTCGTCGCAATCGACGGAGAACCAGTTTATCGTCTAACGCTGCTATTGTGTTGTTAGCAAAAAACCTTCAAGTGGCTTTTACTCTTGTTCTTGTTGTTTTCTGTTTGTTTTTAGCCCTAGGTCAATGAGTTACGAAATAGACTTGCTATCAAAGACATTCCAACCGTGACCATCTTGCCTCAATAATAATATTACATTATATAATTTAACCTTTGCAGTAGGGTGTATTTTGAAAGGTGATTTGACTGTTATTTCTGGGAGGTTAAACTACCACGTAGCAGTCCCACCTTGTTGGCTCGTGTTGTGTTGTATTTATTCTCGTCGCCAAACTAAACCGCTGCACCTTGTAAGTGTGCCCTCCTAAACCCTTACGACCTTCCCGTAACCTTAACGATCCTTGCTAACCCAATTACGACATCTGTTGAATCGGTGCTGCCTTACGAGAGCCACACAATCCCTCCGTTTCGACGGTTTCATCTCCATGCGGTTAGGGGAGTGGAGAGCGTCGCGCATCAGTTTATTTGCCATTCCTGTTGGAATCGTCAGAGAAAAGAAAATACCGTTGTCGTCGTCGTGGTGGTCGTGGTCGTTGTTGCTGTTTTTTAGGCAGATCTGTCTAAATTGAGTAAACTGTTCGATAAACAAAACTATCCCAGCCGCACCATTCCAGTTTTTTCTCATAATATTCTTAAACAGAAGTGAATGATTTGAGGGAGATTTGGTTATCATTTCCAGCAGGTCGATCACCCACATGAAAGCGCTCTCGCTGGTTAATTGTTGTTGGCGGTGGTGTTGAGGGATCCTCTCTCTATTTAGGCCAACGCAGGATCCTCATCTATGTGGTCACTCACTGCACATGGTAGAAATAGCAACCGAATTTACTTTCAAACTATCCATAGGTGCAGACGTAGCTGTGTGGTAAGAAGCTTGCTTCCCAACCACATGGTTCCGGGTTCAGTCACACTGCGTGGATCTAAACAACAACGCCATCTATAGGTTATTGGTATTTCAATTAAAACGAAACGAAACTGGTACTCCGTCTGTTACGGCGATGACTTCCAGCTGATGCGATCGATAGAGTTTAGCGTGCAAGTGGCTGAGTACTCCACAGACACGCGTACCCTTAACGTAGTTCTCAGGGTGATTCACCGTGGAGCCATTGAAATGCGAGTACGGCTTATTTTTACCAAGTAAGTGGACAGGAGCATCGAACTCACAACCTTATGATTTTTAGCCGCATACTCTAACTACTAAGTCACGTGGCTTCACTACTTTGGTCCCTAATGACAGAGAAAACTTCCTCTACTTTTTTATTGAGGTGGTGAGCCGGAGAAGTCGGGGCACAGAAACCATGGGTTTGAACCCAGATGAAGCCGACCGCGGATGCAGATATCGATGGCTGTAGCAAATATTCGAACGAGAACATCAAAGACCGAAGTGATGAAAGAGGTTTCATGCCAACAGCGGTCAAGCTCGGGTCAGTCGATACTAAGAAGCTGCGAAAGCTTCCAGAACTTTCCGTTTTCGAGATCGATCGATTCGGTAGATAAGTTGTTTCATACTCCAGAGCAGATTCCGACTTCCGTTGCCACTGTCCTGCCGTCTCTCACGATAATCTGTCCTCAGCCACACGGACAGTCTTTCGATTTTAGACTGAATCGAAGTTTGGGACAGAAAATAAGGATCATAAATAATGACGAAACCCCGATCTCGTTGTTCCTTTCAGAAATCGAAGTTATATGTAAAGAACTGTCTCGAGTCTTAGGGTTCGTAGGGCCAGCCAGTTCTCTGGTTTCCATGGAGTATAAGTGACCGAGAGCACATTACCCCTGGATTGGACGCCAGTCCATTGTAGGGTTACTCATTGACAGCTCAGTGGACTGGAACAACGTGAAATTAAGTGTTTTGCTCAAGAACATAACGCGTTGCCCGGTCTAGGACTCGAAACCACAATCATTGCGAACGTGGATGCACCACTCTAACCACTTGACCAAGCGCTTTCATTTCCGATAACGTTAGCGTGTGGATTGAGAGGAACTTGGCTGCTATTTCGAACAGGTTGGGCAACCACATAATGGGTCATTATTGATTTGAGTGTCATCTCCTGCTCGGTGTAAGATACGACTCTTAAACTCTTATTCAGGCACAGGTGAGTTACTTGAATTTACTGAGAGGAGGGAAGCTGTGACCTTCATGCCTTTCTCAAACCAATTCGATTCATCAGAAACTTCGAGCAATACATCGGGTACATTGTAGCCAGATATTAGATACCAGTAGTGGTGGTGGTGGTCGTAGTAGTAGTAGTAGTAGTAGTAGTAGTAGTAGTAGTAGTAGTAGTGATGGTGGTGGTGGTGTTGATATAGTAGTCGCTCACTTCAGTGAACCTTCCTCCTCCTCCCCCTACTCCATCTACATCAAACAGATGGCTCTTCTCCGCCCTTCTCAGCCTTTAAGCCAAGACACTCACCCTAATTTCTGACTTAACACTTCTCTTCAGTTCACACACACAGCTTTCATTTATTTATTTTCTTTTTTACTTCCAAACACCGTTTCTTTCAGCGCTACTCCATGTGTGTGCGTGTGAGAGAGAGAGAGAGAGAGAGAGAGTGAGGGCGGGGGTGGAATGGTATGGTACTACAACGAACAACTCTATTTCTGAGTAATATTGTTATATTTACGATGTCACTGGAGATACACATTATCTACACACACGCATATAAGGGGTGAGTTGTGTGGTAAGACATTTGCTTCCCAACCACATAGATCCGGGTTCAGTCCCATTGCATGGCACCTTGGGCCATCCAAAGACTTATGAGGAGATTTGGTTGACGGAAGCTGAAAGACGCCAGTTGTATATATATATATGTACGTCTGTGTGTGTAACTGTGTTTGTTTGCCATCATTGCTTGACAATGGGTGTCGGTGTGTTTGCGTCCCCGGTTCAGCAAAAGCGACCGATGATAGAATAAGTATCAGGCTTTAAAAAAAAAAGATAAAAGAATAAAAGATCTACGCACGCGCGCACACACAGAGGCGCAGTATAATTTAATGCAGTGTTTCTCAACCTTTTTTTTTTGCGTAACCCTTAAAATAAATTACATGTCTCAACGAACCCCTGCACCAAAGAAATTACATATCATATCATATATATATACATATGTGTGTGTAGTTATATTTTTGATAACATAATAGGTTAGATAGGATGATGTCTATATTACAATAATCAATAATATGTTGTGCATGTTTAGTAATATTACGATCATGAAATTAGCATTAGCTTATCTCACTCTTTCTCGCGGAAACCCCAGGAACCTTTTGCGGAACCCTATGGTTCCGGGGAACTCCGGTTGAGAAACGCTGGTTTGATGGTTAAACGGAGCTTGCTTCATAAACACAACCTTCCAAATTCGACCCTACTGCATGGTACCTAAGGCTACTGTCTTTTTTTATATCCTCGGAATGACCTACACTTTGTGAATGAAACCGAGTAGATGGATACTATAAGGAAACCCGTCGGGCGAATTTGTACCTGTAATTTAAAATGTACAGCCTTGTCACACCCTGTGTCCCACTGTTTCAGAACTATCGCAAACCAATCCTCCAGGTAGTGCCCGAAGCCGTTGGACTGTGCAAACCCTTCTATATCATCAGTAGGGATCTGGGTGGGGGCAATAACGACTGAATTGGTCTTCGCCTACAGAACGCTTCTATCTGCAGTCTCTTGTCCAACCCTAACCATTTTGAATTGGTTTCAGCTGCCATGTTTATCGCCCGGGTGTCATTCTTCAGCCGTTTGGATTCCAGTTGAATCTTCTGCGGAAAACAGCGAACGTGTCTTGCTGGAAACTGACTTCAATCAGGCTGAGTGCTATCCATTCATAAAGGCCTAATCGATCAAGTTCTGATATTGTGTCGAGAACCATCTGTGTATGTGCTACACTTTGTAAAGTGTTTGGCATTAGGAAGGGCATCCAAGTGTAGAAACCTTGCCAAAACAAACAAACTACGTCGCACACAGTTACGCTTGTGCCCATTGGCTTTTCTCATGTCACATATATGAATGTTCTGTACCATGATGTTTGCAGTCCACTTGACTTTGTTTTTGCCTTCTGGAGGTCTTCATTTGAATGATGTTCTAGAATGGCGTTGTTCTGATCGCCGCTGTATCTGACCGACTACTTTTCATTCCACTTTACTCGGACCTCATCACAAGAATATTGCGTTCTGTGATTGGAGCGGGTTGTTGACACTTCATGCTCAACAGACATACCACTGTGCATTCAGCTGGATGACAAAGAAGCAGAGCTGGGACTGTGAATGAAGATCCTCCTGTTATAGAGGTGGGCGGGGGGTGGAGTTTCCACCGAGATAACACAACTTTCCCAGGGTTGCCGCTGGGGTTGGGGTGGTGTGGGGGGCGGGGGAATGAATTGCCATTCAATATATAAACAGATAAAATTGAGGCCAAAGAGTGTGTGTAGTTATTGCTTTTAATATGTCAATGTGTGTCTGTACGTGTGTGCAAGTACACACACACACACGTGCACTCACACACACACATACACACACACATGTGTATAAATATATAAGTATACACACACATATATATATACACATATATACACACACACACACACATATGTATATAAATACGTGTGTGTAGGCGTGTATGATTGTTTCACTAAGTAGCCGTACTTTCAAAAATATCCCACCATCGTTGTCGTTGTTGTTCTTCTTCTTCTTGTTCTTGTTCGTTTCTGGTGGGGTTTTTTTTATCTCTTCGAGAGAAAACTAAAAAGTGAAAGGAAGCTCTTGGTTTAATAAAGAGGATGGGTGGGGCGGACATCTCCCCACCCCCATCCCCACTACCACCTACACATCCACACACACACACACAAATATTATATGTGTGTGTGTCTATGTTCATACATACGTACATACATACATACATGCATATACATATGAATGAATATATAAATGTCCACCTGAACACATACACGCATACAATATACGCACCCGAGCTGCTAAACACCCTGGCTAAATAAATGAATGAAAGTCAAAAGTAAGTTACGTGTATAAAAAGCAGTCAAACAACTTTACGTCTTGCGTCTACGCCACCGCCACCACCACCATATTCATCTCCACCACCACCATCAACCACCGCTACCACGACCACCATCATCACCACCGCCACCACCATCATCATCTCTTCCACCACCAACAACAACAACACCGCAAACACCATGTCCGTCATCTCCACCTAGGTTTATCACCTACTACCGTCACCACAATACTACCGCTACACTACCACCGCAACACCACCACAATGACAATAACCACATTACCGCCACCGCAACAACAATGTCTCTACGTCCTCACCATCACCGCACTACAACTGCTGTTACTGCATCACCTTTACTACCACGTCCATACAACAACCGTCACAGCATTACAGCCACCACTACGTACACCTTCTCTGCTACCACTGCACCATCCGAAACTACCAACCACCACAAGGAAACAAAAAGTAGTCAAAGCGGCCGCGGACATAAAATTGAGCAACAAAAGCGAATGAAGGTATATTAAATACCATACAAAATGAATTCTTGAGTTATTGGAAGTTTCCCTGCTTGCAGAGAAGGTAGGGCAATCGCTTGGTGGAAGTTGATGCCGACTCCAAACGAGAAGACAAGCTTCAGGATTAAAACAACTGGCTACGTGTTTCTGGCTTGATATGCGCCATCGTCACATCACTTGTCCAGCTTTATGAAACGCTTAGTCAAATGCAAAAATAGGGAGGGATAAAACACGTGACCGAGGTCACTTGCATAAATGAAATTAGAAATAAGCTAAGAGGATGGGTGGCAGTATTTGAACAACAGGGTACGAATATACGTGTGTGTGTGTGTGTGTGTGTGTGTGTGTGAGCCAATGGAAGGGGTTGTGATGCCGCAGGATAAGACAGCTAGAAATAACAGTTACATCTCGTTCAAGTCACAATTAATCGTGTTAGAAGAACGCTTTCGATAACGAAATTCTGAGCGCAGTTTAATTCAGTCATCGTGGATCCGTTGATGGATCAGATTCGACCCAGGGTTAAACAACAACAAAGGCAACATCTACGGCAGCCCAAAGATCTTTTGGTTCCCGCCCCTCCATCGTCATCATAACTTATACAATTTATGTGGTTTGGCGTGTGCGTGCGTCTATGGTTACACGTATGTACATGCATGTATATTCATACATGTATACATGTGTGCACGTGCGTGCATATATTACGTGTGTGCATGTATGTATACATTGATATTTGTGTATGTATTAAGTATTGGGTATACATATATGTGGGGGTATATGCGAGTATATTTATATATACATACATGTATATAAATACACACACACATACCTGTGTGTGTGTATAAGATGTATATATTGTACATATATATATATAAATGTGTGTCTCTATATGTACATATGTGTGTGTATACACATACACATATATATATATATTTATACATACATATGTATATATACATATATATATATATATATATATATATATATATATATATATGTATATATATATATATATATATATATATATATATATATATATATATATATATATATATACATACATACATATATACATGTGCATACATATATATATATATATATATATATATATATATATATATATATATGTATGCACATGTATATATGTATGTATGTATGTATATATACACATACGTATACATATGCATACATAAACACATACGTACATACAAAAAGACATCGAGAATGGAGAAATATTGGTATTTGTAAGAGGGTGGAGGGGATGGGTGACTGTGCGGGTGGGTGTAGTTGCACTCTGATTGAATTGAATTTCAGCTGTGTACCGTACCAAATGCTCCTCTCGGGTGTATAGAATATAATATCTGTGTACCCGGGTTAGGTTCTCATAGAAATGGCAAGGCCTATTCACAAGTGCGATCATACTTATTTGTACAAGTTTAGATACATAACTATTTTGTATGTGTGTGTGTGTGTAAGTGAATGAGGGTGGGTGGGGGTATACACGTACGCACACCGTACACACGCATGCTGTGTGTATACAAGAGTATAAGAAATATTTCTATTTGTACATGTGAATGCATGTAAATGTGTGTGTGTGTGTGTGTGTGTGTATATACATTTATTTTGTCTTTGATATACACACACACACACACACACACACACACATATATATATATATATATACATACATCGCCATCATCATATTCTTCAGAATTATCTGGCGTTCGCTGTCGACGTTGTTTCGCTCTCAAATCAACTCTTTGAGTGGGCAATCTTTTCGTGGATCATAGGCTTTCCTTTCATGGCTAACCCGTTTGTATTTCAGTTCTAGTGAACCTAGCACCATATTATCCCACATGTGCTTCCTTCATTTTTTTAAAAAGATCCTCTATTTCTAGCTGGTGCTGCGTCCTCTATTTTAGGTTAAGTCGATACAGCGGCAATATGGAAGTGTCTCTCGATCATTTCCAGTGCATTGCCCTGCCTGTTAACAGTGCACACAATGTCTTTCTGCTCTGTCTGTTTATTTATCTTCCACTCCCCCCAACATCCCCAACTTACAGCTTTATGTGACGGTTTCACATAACACTAATCTCAACCGACTCACCACGTGCTGCCATCTGGGAGCACTGGAAACTAACATCAACGTCAGTAATGGCTTACATGCGTAAACACACACACACATACACACGCATGCATGACATGAATATGTGTATGTATATACATACATATATATATAGAGAGAGAGAGTGAGAGAGAGTATGTTTGTTCATGACTATACGTCTGTATGTTTACACCCATACACATATGTTTATACATATATATGTATATATATATATATATATGTGTGTGTATGTATATATCTGTATGTCTCTCTCTCTCTCTCTCTCTCTATATATATATATATATATATATATATATATTTGTATATATGTGTATGTGTATATATATATATATATATATATATATATATATATATATATATATATATATATATATATATAGACATAGAATGTGGGTATGCATTTATATGAACGAGATAATGGAGCTGAGAGGAAAGCCATTTACAATAAAGTATATATATGCATGTTTTTCACTGTTATAGCTGTGCGTGTATTCGATGTATTTATTAAGACATACTCGCACATATTCAAGTATATGAACATACAGACCGGTGAAGACAGACAGGCATACAGGCAGACACAGATGGATATATAATATAGGCGCAGGCGTGGTTCTGTGGTAAGAAGTTTGTTTCCCAACCACATGGTTCCGGGTTCAGTCTTACTGCGTGACGCTTTGGGCAAAGTGTCTTCTACTATAGCCTCGAACCAACCAAAGCCATGTGAGTGGATTTGGTAGACGGAAATTGAAAGACGCCTGTCATGTGTGTGTGTGTGTGTGTCTTTGTCTCTGTGCTTGTCCTTAACATGACAACCGACATTGGTGCGTTTACGTCCCTGTAACTTGGTGGTTCGGCGAACGTACTGGAGGCGATTCGTTCGACTTAAATTCTTCAGAAAAGTGCTCCAGCGTGGTCAGTGTCTAATGACTGAAAAAAGTGAAAGACAAAAGATATGATATCATTTATAGTCGGTGTATAATAATAATAATAATGATGATAATAGCCGTGACGTTGGTTGGCTGGTCGGTTGGTCGGTTGCTCCAGTCACATTTTACATTGTATGAAGAGAGTGGAAAGTAATAAAAGAGATAGGAGTGCAGGATGAGTGTACATATAAGGTTTGGTGGCAGGCAATGAGTAAATGAATCCTACACACGAACACAGTGAGAGCGAAAAAATCATAGAAACAAGGGAGGAAGATGAAGTAAGCGACAGGGTAATTACAAGAAGGATTATGCAAATGAAAACCCTGTTTAATTAATATAAGTACCAGTTCAATACTGGGTCTAGGTAATCGATTTACTCGTCACCGGAAATCGATGGCCTTTTGCCAACATTTAAAACCAATATTTTAAGATAATATTAGTATTAATTAGTATTAAGTATCAAAATTAGTATCAATTTCATGATGTTATACAAACACCAAGAAATTTGATGAAAGCGTAATCCATTCCTAGTGGCGCCTTGGGTCCTTGAGCAAGACACTTTATTTCACATTACTCCAATCCACTCGGCTGGCAAAAATGAGATGTGCCTGTAGTTCAAAGGACACATTTTGAGTAACCCTGAATCTCCCTGAGAACTACGTTAAGGGTACGTGTGTCTGTGGAGTACCCAGCCACTTGCATGTTAATTTCCCGGGCAGGCTGTTCCGTTCATCGGATCAGCTAGAAGTCACCACTGTTTGGTTTTGATTCAATTACCTAAATCGGTTACCAAATTAAATTAATAAGGGAGTGTGTAATGAATGTGGTGCTACGGTCTCTGGAAATACCAGGAGCTGAGGCACGATATATCAAACTTCTTTGCAAGGTGACCTCGGAATGGCCACAGATATAGCTCTACTATCTCCAGCCGTAAGATTTCCAATCGGGGAGGATGTCAAACAAGGAGATACTATCTCTGGTCGTAAGAGACACCGATTGGAAACAAGTCGCCAACGGTATGGTTGGTATTTATACACTTCTGATTTGCAGACAACATCATGCTCATCGCGAGTCAGCTGCAGACAATGCTGATATTGGTGCCCAGAGTTTGGCAGTAGGCCTCAAAATATACCACGCGAAAAAAACAAACATCCGATTTGAAAACGTAATACAAAGCCGAATAGTGGTGGGAAGTGATGAAATTGAGGAGGCAAAAAAATGTTGGAGTACTTGAGAGCAGAAAGTAAATATATGCCAAGACATGGACGCTGAAATCTTGCTCGGGGTAAAGGCAGGGTGGAAGGAATTTGCTTCGATAAAAGATCTACTTCAAGCACAGCTGGACAAACATCGCTAGGTTCTTGCTCTTTAGATCTTTAGTGAAGCCAACAGTAAAAACCTTCAACCGTGTCTGACATGAGACTCTCTCAGCTAATTTGTTAGCTTATCGCCTACATCTGTCTCTCATCTCTTGGATCAGAATTTGGTTCCTACTTTTCATGCCATTGCAAAATATCTTGAAAAATCACTGATACGTGTCCTGTCTATTCGGGTGTATCCTCCCCCAAGGTTCGATTATCTTTCTCCTTGTCTTCTTCCTTCGCAACGTACAAAAGTCTGCTGGCTGCTATTTCCAGCTTACTCTCGAGACGATACCATGATGCTACCCTACACCATTCTCTTTTAATTTTCCGTACTCGGACGTACATCCCTAACCCTAAACACCTCGTGCTAACCGTAAACTGCACGCACACTCCCCACCAACTGGAACCGTCAAGACCATTCTGCGACAGAGACAGGAGAACGTAGCCTGCTCCAACAACACTTAAATTCAATCACTTCTATAATGATAATATAGCTGCATTTATCTTTTTAGTCATGAGCGACACAACTAAAAACTGTTCGTCGACATTCATTCATTCATTCCTTCGGTTCCCATTGTGCTTTGTGGCACCTGAGGTAACAGCAAGATCATCCCACCTTCCAACACCGAAAGCATCCTTGACAGCTTGTTCTATTGTTAACCCTCTCTCCTTTTAAGATCTTTTGTTATGGTTCTGCGCCATGTTTCCTCTGGTTGGCCACGTCTTCTTTTACTTCATGGATCCCATTGCAAAGCGATCCTGACAACTGAGTTCGGTTTTTAGCAACAAACTCGACCCAGCCATTTCCATCTCCTTGCTTCAATAGTTTCTCTTATTGGTTTCACGTCAGCCTTGGTGTGTGGTTGGCTGTTCGAGATCATTTTCGGTCAGTAGATCTTCAACATTCTTCGTGAACATTTATTTCGAAACAGCTCCAATTTATTTTCAATATTTTTGGTTGTTTAAGGCGGCGAGCTGGCAGAAACGTTAGCAGGCCGGGCGAAATGCTTAGCGGTGTTTCGTCTGTCTTTACATTCTGAGTTCAAATTCTGCCGAGGTCGACTTTGCCTTTCATCCTTTCGGGGTCGATAAATTAAGTACCAGTTGCGTACTGGGGTCGATCTAATCGACTGGCCTCTTCCCCCAAAATTTCGGGCTTTGTGCCTAGACTAGAAATGAATATTTTTGGTTGTTTAACATTTGGAGGTGTTAGTTGCCATGGTATCCCATAATTCAACGTGGTGACATCCTCCCCACCCCCCACCCCCCTGTGTGAATAACATTGCTGTCACGATGCGCAGACATGACTGTGACGCTGGAACGTTTGTTTCCCAACCACGTGGTTCCGGGTTCAGCCCTCTGCGTGACACCATGGGTGTTGTCTACTATAGTCCTGGGTTCACCAAGGCCTTGAGGCTGGATTTGGTGGACGGACACTGAAAGGAATCTGTTATGTGTCTGTGGTTGTGTCTCCTTGCTTCGACATCACATGATGGCTGTAAATGAGTGTTACTGACATAGAAGCAATGTCATTCATTTCCAGGAAACTGTGTGCGTCTATTACTATATTATGTATATCGAGAGTGAAAGCGAAAGATTTATAAATATAGACAGACAGACAGACAGATAGGTAAATAGATAGATAGAGGCAGACAGACAGATAGACAGGATAGATAGTTAGAGAGAAGGGGAGATAGAGGCAGACTTACAGGATAGATAGATAGATAGATAGACAGACAGACGGACGGAAGGATGGATGGATAAATAGATACATACATACATAGACAGACAAGTAGATGGGTAGATAGATAGACGGACGGACGGACAGAAGGATAGATAGATAGATAGATAGATAGATAGATAGATAGACGGACGGACAGAAGGATAGATAGATAGATTTCTGCGCCCTTGCTACTACTGTACAAGAACTTCTAATCTTATCAAGATCGAGCTGTGTCTTCTCTGGTTTCTCTGTCCTGATATCGTTGGAAAGAAATAGGAGAATGCGTTGTTATTCAAAGTGCATATGTCCGAGCTTCTCGGCGCACTTATGCGAGGGTGTGACTCGCTGTATTGCAAACACCCCTAATAATACCTCTTGCTAGCATGCTAGCTGTGGTGACAGTGGTGGTGGTAGTGGTGGTGGTGGTGGTGGCTGTGGGTTGTTGTGGTTTTTACATTCCATTGTTGTCCAATAGTTGCTAATTTTGTTCCCAGCAGGGCTTCCCACCCGAACACACACCCTAAGCTGTCACTTATGGCGTCACAAGTACACCCCCACCGACACCCAGCCGCTACTACTACTACTTCCACTACTACCACCGTCGCCACCACCGTTCCAATTCTCTCTCTCTCTCTCTCTCTCTCTTTCTTTCTTTCTTTTCTTCCTCTCCCGTTCAAAGCAGTTCTTTCAAAAAGCTGTGGTCTCTAAACATTCGTCCCTCGCCAAAACCACCGCTGCCGCCACCATCCTCTGCCATTTGCCCCTCCCGCCACTGCCCTCACTCCCCTCCACGCACATTGGTGTTTGTTATTCCATAAATATAGCCAACGAGGTAATATGAAGTGGGCCAAAGTGTTCTTATGGCTGTTGTTGTGGTTGATTCGTCTTCGTCTTCTTCTTTTTCTTCTTCTTCTTCTTCTTCTTCTTCTTCTTCTTCTTCTTCCTCTTCTTCTTCTTCTTCTTCTTCTTCTTCTTCTTCTTCTTCTTCTTGGTGTTGGTGCTGTTAGCTTACAAAGCGACTGTAATATGTTCCAGTTCTCTTGTATTCTGCATGTATCTCTGTGTACGTAGTAATACATGTGTTTATATATATATATATATATATATATATATATATATATATATATATATATATACGCATACATAAACACACACACACACACACACATATATATATATATATATATATATATATAGATACATAATATATGCATGCATATACACAATTCTATGCGATACGATATACATATCTATATATGTATACCTATATATATGTGTGTGTGTGTGGATTCCGCTTTGTGTCACATACAAATACACAGTTCCATACTGACAGCTATTCAATGGCCTTATACTGACACTATGTCACTGACAACCACGTGTTATTGTTGTTGTAGCTGTTTATTGTTGTTGTTCTTCTTCCTTTGTGAACTTTTTATTATATTTTTATTTTATAGAGATGTCAGCCCTTTAAGAATTTTGTCCACCACCTTAACATTGTCTTGAGTTTTGTAAAAGTCGTTGGGGAATAAACTTTCTTGGTAATTTATTTCGTTTGCATTTTGAGGTCGATGTTAGAGCGGAGATATCAGTTTAAGTGCCCGGAAGTCTTACTGGTATAAATTCCTTACGGGGGAATCATGTCCATGACCTTTTCCAAGGCCTCAGAAGGTCAGTGAGAGAAACAGAATGGAGATTCCACAGCTACTGACTTAACCTCACATGTAGTGTTTTGGGAAGTTATGCTGCCTAGGCAAGAATTACTGACCTTGATATTATGTGAGTTAAAGTACTTGTGGTATTTGTTTGTTGGTATGAAGTGTCGCTGTGTGTAATTATTATTTGGAAACTCTTTCCAATATTCTTCATGACTTTAGGTTATACGAGGGATTAAAGCAGATTATTTTCCTTTCCCTTTTTCAGTTCTGTGTGATAAGACTCCGCTTATCACACAGAATCGGATTCAGCTAAAGATGCTTAAGTTAATGGTGTTGAACAGTACTTGGAGGCCAGTAAGAGGTTCAGGCTCGGTACACGTTTTATGAGACAAGTACTGTTGAACGAACGCGCTTTCACACAGTTTCAAATCCACTTAATTTCACACGTATTTGGAGTCATCTCGGGACTGTGCTAGAATATAGCTATCCAAAAGGCCGCGCTATTTGATTCAAATGGGAACGACCCTAATGATTCCGAATCGAACCTTTATGCCTTCCTGGCATTCCTGGTTCCGGAGAAATGAAAACCAGCACCTAATCCGATTTAGTTTGGAACTGTAACATACCCAAATTGCGTGTATTTTCCCCCCTTTTTCCGATCAACTAAGAAACTTATATTTACTTACGCCATCTGTTCAATGTAAAGGGTGAGGCAAAATAGCTCAGATATTCATCATTCTTGATAAATTTTTCATTAGTAAATACACAGTTTGTTTTGTCCAAGTGACGATGGTAACCGAGAAGAAAACGGCAACGCATTTGCTACATGCAGACATCATATCTGCCTAACTTTACGAGTGCCAAACCAATAACCGAATAAAATACGAGAGGCTTCTCTGTTGCACCTTGTATTATCAATCAAACAAATTTACACAGAATACTAAAGTGACATTTTAGATTAGCAAATCCTGTAAAGAATTCCCTAAATAAACGGTAAATGCTTTAATAGTGAGACTCCATATTGGAAGTTTGTGTAGGATGCGGCAAAAACCCTCTTACATTTTACATGTTGACACAAATGCCCGGTGAGTGCTTCTTCGAAGCATGATTGAAACTGAAAAACAAATTGTAAGATATTAGCGACATGAAGACATTATCGCCACCTAACTTCACTATTGCCACACCAATGGTCGTATTAATCATGGGACGTTACTTTCTCTTGTACCCTGTAGCATAGTAACCAAATCTTTTGAATTCTCTACCGTTTTAAAATAGGGACTACATATTTGATATTAGAAACATGTCATCGTTGTAGAACGTCGTGCGAGGAGAGGCATAACTGGCTAAATGTGTCGCAGTTATTCACCAGATATAGCTAAACATGAAAATCAGGATGTCACGTTTGAAGGAGAGAGCAGTAGCTGGTTCGAAGATGCTGGTCAGTGTTTGCCAAAGATGCATCATACATATTGTAACACCTCCTATTCGTATTGGTCATTGATGGGTGGTTGCACATAATCTCTCTAACCTTGTAGCATTAATAGAAAACCTCACGTTGTAAAATATTTCATTTAATTTATTTCCTTCGAGTTATGCCATGCTGACAGTTTCTAATAAGAATGAGATTGCGCTATGCATGATTACCTATGGCTAGAAATGTAAAGATCTTTGTAATGAGTAAGAATTTTAAATATGTATCTTGCATACCTCTTCTTCCTTTGTCTTCGATTTAAAAATTCGAGCTTCTAGTCGCGCCAAAATTTATCTAGCAATATGATTACCTCTCTTACAATAAAGTGGCCACTAGAGCACACGACGTGTATAAAATACACACAATAGCTCAGAATATTTGCAGTGTTCACTTCAACATTAACAAGAAAATCAAGAATGTAATAACCACATATTCTTTGCCGTTGAGTCTTTCCGTTGCCTTGAAAGAAATAAAAGTGAAGTATTTTAACTAAAGTAGCTCCACTGATAACATTGAGAAGCACAGATATCTGCTCGATCAGAGCTAATTCGAGAAACTACATCATAACAACAACAACAGAAACAGAGTTTTGATAAATAATTTATCCACAAAGATAAAGCTTCTGTTTCAATCAAACATTTTTTTTTTTTTCATTACGGCTACAAAGTTCCAAATCGAGGCCGGCTGACAGTTGGAAATTATATGAATTTAGATTGATGAAATTCCAGCCATCCATCGACCATAATTTTGAACCTTGTAGGTAGAATATGTGAAAGACTCTTAAAGCGTGACCTCTCGGTCTTTCCTTCGCGGTTTCGACGACAAGGGATTCAATTTGTTCGATCTTCTGAACTGACCTAACGACTGAATTAGCATATAAATGGCTCAGTACTCCATAGATACACGTGCTCTTAACGTAATACTCTGCCAGAATCTGCATGACTCAGTGTGTGTGACAACACTGAAACGTTTTGAATTACAAGTAGTATCTATTCAGAAGGCTGCCGAACAGTTTCAATCACTCCTCTGGGTTTGAGTCGAGCCGAGGCTTTTAGTAAATGACACGTGCCCGAGAATACCACTCACTGGATTCGAAATCGTGACCTTACGATTACAGAGCGAATTTCTTTACCATTCGGCTATGCCTCTATAGCTCTGAGACGTTTTGGCGCCGCTCATTTAACGCTGATTTATTTGACATCAGACGTTTTAATGTTTCTCTACCTCCTCCTCCTCCTCTCTCTCTCTCTCTCTCTCTCTCTCTCTCTTTCTTTATGTGTGTGAGGAGAAGGAAATCGTTTATGATAATTGTGATCATAATAAATTGTCTCTCCCTCACTATATATATATATATATATATATATATATATATATATATATATATATATATATATACACACACATATATATGTCTGCGTGTTTGTGTTTTTGTTTGTTTGTTTTTCTCTAGCGCTAAAAAACATTGTTGCCAAAACAGGCTGAGTGTCCATTCAGCCGTGTTAAACCATCAGCGTCCAAACAGCAGCGCCCGTTTGTCTCATTCACTCTACCTATATATAGACTAGCAACAGAAATCTGTTACTGAAGGTCTTGTAAGTGGTTCGACTTTCGATTCTGTTTTATTTAACATTCTTATATTATTTCAGCTGGTCGATAAAACAGAGGCTGGTGGTGCTGCCGCTGCCGAGGAGTCAAGTGTAACCTACCCAGATTAGTTACCGCAGCTAAAGAATTAGCTTCAAAGTAGGGTAGGTTTCATAGAATGTTCTCAGTATCCAGTTTCGTTAAGCTTCAGCTAAGTACCAACTGTTCATGGATGGGGTCGGTCGGAACAGGTGGAGGGTGAAGATACACGATGTTATTGCGGACGTAACTACCATTAAGTCACAGGGTACTCGTCACGTTCCGGTTTATTTCCTTCTTTGGCGGAATAGAGTAATTTCGTTTGGAGCTTTCCATCCTTACACTAGAATTTCAGAGAATTTCAGAGAATGGCTGACGGAAAATTTATCGTGCCGGACAAAAATGCTTATGGGTATCTCTTCGGGGCTCTTTCATTCTGAGTTCAAATTCCACCGAAGTCGACTTTGCCTTTCATCCTTTCGGGATCGATAAAATAAATACCAGTTAAGTACAGGGAGTGGATGCTGTCGACTTAGCCCCTCCTCTAAAATTGTTGGCCTTGTATTCAAAATTTGAAACCATCACAATCATCATCATCATTAATAATAATAATAATAATAATAATAATAATAATAATAATAATAATAATCCTTTCTTCTAATGGCACAAGGTCTGAAATTTGCGGGGAGGGAACTAATCGATTACATCGACCCAGTGTTTTACTGGTACTGAACTTATCGACCCCGAAAAGATGAAAGGCAAAGTCGACCTCGGCATAATTTGAAATGCTTAGCAGTATTTCATCCATCTTTATGTTCTGAGTTCAAATTCTGCCGACGTTGACTTTGCCTTTCGCCTTTTAAGGGGTTGATGTAGTCGACTAGTTTCCATCCACCCAGTTTTTCAGACATTTTTCCTATAATAAAAAGGTTTTTTATTATTATTATTATTATTATTATTATTATTATTATTATTATTATTATTATTATTATTATCGTTGTTGTTGTTGTTGTTGTTTGAGAGATTAGTACATGCCATCAAAGTGACACTGGAGTAAAATATACGAATGTTGAGTCTTTCAGATACTTTAAACAGAATAGTTTCAGCGAGTTCATAAAACCGACTCGGTTTTAGGTGAACTTTAAGGTTAGTCAGTCGTGGAAAACCACTTATTCATTTTATTCAGTTGGAATCACGGGGATTAACCTCTTAGCACCCAGATTAGTTTGTCAAATGTAATACCTGTTTATTCACATTTTTTAAAGTTAATCCTGTATTATCTTGTTGCTTTGCTATTTCAAAGTTATGATTGGTGTTTTTTAGAATGACATTGCAGGGAAAGTCTGAGAGGTTTGGGGCCAGTTTGGACATGAAACAGGTTGAATATTTGCGCCGGATACGACCGGTTTAAATATTAAAGGGTTAAGCTTAAGAAGAATGGTAAAAGAATGCCTTGGAATATTTACTCTTCTCTTGTTAGTTCGGAGATGATATATTCCTGCTGACCCACGAGGAGACGTTGTGTTCTCAAACACTAATTAACATGATTAATTAAATCTGTTTTATTTTTAAAGCTAGAAATGGATAAACACCGTTGCATTCCTTCATTTTATCTTCTCATCCACTATATGGTACTTTCCAGAAGGCGCGTGGATTAGTGGTTGGGGTGTTCGACTCAAGGGCGTGAGTTCGATTCTCGGCAGCGCGTTGTGTCTTTGAGCAAGACACTTTATTTCACGTTGCTCCTGTCTACTCAGCCAGCAAAAGTGAATTGTACCTGTAATCCAAAGGACCAGCCTTGTCCCATTCTGTATCAAGCTGGACCTCCCCGAGAACCACGTTAAGGGCGCTCTTGCCTGTCGCTTACGCATTAATTTCACGAGCAAGCCGTTCCATTGATCGGATCAACTGGAGAAATCATCGTTGTTACTGACGGAGTACCAGTATATTACTATCCTTTGAGTTCTTTTTCATGAATACTCTGGAGTACAGCTTCAAGCTGATAATAATGCTACGCTGAATATGTTTGGACATAATGTTGATTGCACAAAGCACTTCTAAGGGTCACGGCTGAGCATTTACTGACGGCGTGACTCTAAACTGAAAGTAGAGTGAAGTGATTTTTTTGTGAAGATCGAATTGCCTGGGATTTCACTGTCGTTATCGTTGCTCCGGTTTCTTGCCAAAAATACAATGTTATAGAGACGCGTGGCTGAGTGGTAAGGTGTTCGCTTCCCAACCACTGCGAGGCGCCTTGGGCAAGTGTCTTCCACTATAGCTCCGGGCTGATCGAAGCCTTGTCAGTGGATTTGATTGACAGAAACGGAAAGAGGCCTATCATGTGTGTGTTTGTCCCCCTACCACTGCTTGACGACCGGTGTTGGTTTGTTTGCGTCCCCGTGATTTGACAGTTCAGCTGAAGAGATCGATAGGATAGATACTAGACCTTAAAAGAAAGTGCTAGGTTCGATTTATCTGACTAGGATTTCTTCAGGGCGGTGCCTCGACATGGCCTCAGTCTAGAGATTGGAACAAGTCAAGAATAAAAGAATAGCGTTGGGCCTGACGGAGGCAAAGTGGCTGAGTTCCTCCCAAGTGTTGGGCCTCATGGAGCCAATAACCGAGACCTTTGGCATTATGTTGTGCTTGAGAAGAAGACCCATCAAGCTGAGCAAAATCGCAGTCATGGCAGATACCGGTGTCACGCATATTTACTTTGAAATGATGATTTCAAAGTAAATAAACATGCAATCTTGATATGAAAACGTCAGCGTTTTGTTACACTTATAAACAAAATTTTATGATGAAGCTGTTAGGAGTAGATATAGATTTGAGTCGCACGCGAAAAGACTCTTTAGTCTTGCCCGATGCAAGGCAAATTCTGTAGTATTGGTGCCACAAAACAATGCTCTGTGTCCTGTTTGTAAATTAGTATTAGGAAGAGCATCCAACCGTAGAAGCCATACTGAGAGATTAGAACAAGGTGTGGCCGGCCAATCCATTGGATCCTACTGAACAGGCCAACGCATGCCGTCCCAATGGACGGAGAATGAGGGAAAAATTCCTTTGAGCCATCTAGAGGGCTTCACTTACTAAAAAGCAGCCGCCAAATCAAATGCTATCGTGTTTTCGCGTTTTTTTCTTTTGTTTTTCGCCTTTGTTGTTTGTTGTTTTCTGCTGTTTTTTGGGGGTTTTTTTTCGTTTTGCTTCGTTTTGGTTTTTCATAAACGACATGATTTGGAATATCTGCTGCTCTTCTATTGAACACCTTTGATTATAAGATCTGCTGAATCAGAACAAATCTGGGTTTAGCAACGGAAAAGCCGCTCGCTCCTGTATGAGTTGTCGATAGTCGGTACAGAATGAAGGACGCTGCTTCACTGGCAAAAACCAACTCAACTTGCTTTCATTTTATGTACCTTTATTAAATAGAGACAATAAATGCGTACGAGTCACTGCCGCAGGCAGCGGTAGCATCATATCATAGAAGAGTGATTCGTTGTTTCTCATGCCAGACTCTCTATCTCTCTCACTCTCTCTCTCTCTCTCTCTCTCTCTCTCTCACACACACACACACACACACACACACACACACACACTCTTTCTCTCTCTCTTTCCCCTGGGGCTACTGCAGAAGTCGGTTGATATCGTAGAAATGTTATGACTATTGTTCTGATCTTGTCAAAGAACTTATTGCATCAGGGAAGCACTTGATAAGCAGGTTTTAGGATCGAGTTTCAACAATAAATAATTCTTTGTGTCAGTTCGTTTAACTAAAATGGTAAGTTGGTAGTAATTTGAACTGGTCTGATGATGATATTCCATAGATCGGAGTCTGTTAGTTCGCCTGAACTGCTGTTTCCTTCAAGAGACGTAGTTCTTTATTTTTAAACACCATTGATGATACAGATAAAAGACGTTGTCTCGAGAAGCGAGACGACACAGAGACAAAGACCGGGTTGGGAAGAAAATTAGCAATGTGATAGTGGAGGTGGTTTGCAACTTCACAAGCTTAACCCTCGCACAAACAATAGAAATGGCATTGTGAGATATTTAAAGAAACTCAGATTTAGAACAGAAAAAATAGTTCAATGTTGCTGGCATAAAGAGGCTGATATACTTTAGAGTAAGAACAATAAGAAGATGAAATAACTATTTGTGTGCCATGCTTAATGCATATATACCCTTGAAAAACATGATGCTGTGGATTTTGTGAGAGAAAATCTTTTCATATCTACTCCCCTCACTTATTGATACTCAACAAACCCTCGATACGATTTACAATTAACAAACAATTATCAGAGATCTCAGTCTTTCATACCTTATCACAATCAGTTACGCTCAGTCTTGTCACTCTTAGCATTCAGCGACCAAATCCACTTCTGTTTCTAAGTTGGAGCTTGCAGTGCAAACAGTGGGAGAACTATAAACACATATTTTGATCGCTTGGAAATATTTAAGACCTCTTCTAGATGTAGAGAACCACTGTAATACGTCTCTCCATGAAATCCCTACAAAAAATCTGGCTTCTTAACATTCTGCCTTTATTAATCCAACAAGATTGAGGGACTACCCCACCCCACCCCTCATCAATTTGTTCCGCATTTTTGAAATGAATTCCTTCTATACGCATCTTCATCGAATGTACTCAATTATCGCATCTCCTACCAACAAAAATCATCCGATCGCTTCCCGCCTTCGAAGACGTTTGAAATAAAACGACCTTTACTTAGAAATAAATAACAGGTAATGGTTAGCGGCAGAAAGAGTATCCGGTAGTTAAAAAAAAATGCTTCAGAAATATATTCATGTGACCCATGTTGGACTGAGGAAACGAACGTTAAAATGAGGATAAATCTCCACGGCAACCGTGTCAAAGTTCGCACTAAACTAACGTGCCTTACACCAGTGGTTCTTCAACCATGTTTTGCCTGTGAACCTCTTTGATTTCTTTTTTTGTTCGGATGGATGCTCAGAGCCATTCAGTGTATGAAATGTTGCTATTACATCTTTATAATTAAATATTAGTAGGAACTGTGTACAAAAACAATTGTTAAATATTTTGTATTACCAATTTATTGCACATACGGAGTGGCTGTGTGATAAGTAGCTTGCTTACCAACCACATGGTTCCGGGTTCAGTCCCACTGCGTGACATCTTGAGCAAGTGTCTTCTACTATCGCCTCGGGCCGACCAAAGCCTTGTGAGTGGATTTGGTAGATGGAAACTGAAAGAAGCCCGTCGTATATATGTATATATGTATGTGTATATGTTTGTGTTTGTCCCTCCAGCATCGCTTGACAACCGATGCTGGTGTGTTTAAGTCCCCGTAACTTAGCGGTTCGGCAAAGGGAGATCCGATAGAATAAGCACTAGGCTTACAAAGAATAAGTCCTGGGATCGATCTGTTCGACTAAAAGCGGTGCCCCAGCATGTCCGCAGTCAAATGACTGAAACAAATAAACGAATACAACAAAATCTTATAGGGACCCTGGTTGAGAAACGCTGCCTTACCTGAAGGTGGCTTCAAAGGAGTCGATGCAGTAAGCACAACGCCTCTCTCTCTCTTTCTCTCTCTCTCTCTCTCTCTCTCTCTCTCTCTCTCTCTCTCTCTCTCTCTCTCCCTCTCTCTCTCCTGTTCTAGCTCTGCGGAGTAAGTGCCAAATCTAAGAATGACTTAATGTTGCTTCATGGCTGAGATTTGTCAAAGATATTGTTAAGAAAATATATTAACACATGATGGATGCGTTGCTTTTCTGTTCAGCTTATGCTCAAGCAATCACGTGGTTCTAGATTTTGTCCTACAGCCGAATACCTTTGGCCAGTGATGTCTCCTGTAGCCGTATGATGACTGATGCTTTGTGAGTAGAACTTTATAGAGAGGACCTATGTTGGGAAATCCCATCGAGCGCGCGTCGAAAACGTTATTCGATCGTTCGATAAATACATGCGAAGAATTACGTAAATAATGGGGCTGCTGTGATTTTTAAAAAACTCTAGAAAGCTCTGCTCCAGCATGGCCGTCTGCCCATGGCTGAAACCAACAAAGAGTATTCACATACTCATACACACACAATCACGTACAAGTTCACACACTATTACGGATACACACACCTACACTTTTACACGCACAAACACACACAATTGGCCCTCCGTCGATTACGACGATGAGGGTTCCAACTGATCCGATCAACAGAAAAGCCTATTTGTGGAAATAAACGTGTAAATGGCTGAGTATTCCACAGACGCAAGCATCCTTAATGTAGTTCTCAGCGTGACACAGAATGTGACATGGTTGGCCCTTTCGTATTACAGGTACAACTCGTTTTTACCAGCTGAGTGGACTGGAGCAAAGTGAAATAAAGTGTCTTGCTCAAGGACACAACGCGTCACCATGAATCGAACTCACGACCTGACGATTGTGAGCCGAATGCCCTAACCACTAAGCCACACACCTTAACACAAACATATGTACGCATGGTTTCAAGTATGTATGTATATTGTGTGGGCGGTGTTTATGTGTATATATGTGTGTGTGTGTGTGTGTATATATATACATTTATATGACCATAGTAAATAGTACATATGTATGTATGTGTGTATACATCTATACACACGTAGTGTATAATAGATGTATATGTAATGTGTGTATGGATGTATAGCGAATATGCAGACCGCAGCTGCTGTAGGCTTGTGAATAGCAAATACTTATAGTTTGTTCGTGAATCAAGAATTTTGAATGAAAAAATGTTTAATAAACGAGTGAACTTTGTTGAATGGTATGAAGTGTGTGTGAGAGAAATGTAGTGAATACTACACTTTCACGTGACACTGGGTAATAAATGGAGAAAAGGTGACAGTGTTTATGAGTCGGTTCGGTGTTACTCAGGCGTGAAGGACTTGGCCCCTCGGGGGAACAATATCTGGTCCTCAGGAAAGAATTTTGATTGGAGTAGGGGCTGTGGAAGAAATTATATTCCTTTTGATGGTTTTATAGAAAATATCCTGATTTCTATATTAGAGTAATTTATTTGATTTCTTGGTCAGGCGTGGCTGTGTAGTTAGAAATTTGCCTCCCAACCACATGGTTCCGGGTTCAGTCCCACTGTGTTACACCTTGGGCAAGTGTCTTCTACAATAGCTTGAGCCGATCAAAGATTTGTGAGTGGATTTCATAAACGGAAACTGAAAGAAGCCTGTCGTATCATATGTGTGTGTGTGTGTGTATTCTTTTATTCTTTTACTTGTTTCAGTCATTTGACGGCGACCATGCTGGAGCACCGCCTTTTCGTCGAACAAATCGACCCCAGGACTTGTTCTTTGTAAACCTAGTACTTATTCTATTGGTCTCTTTTGCCGAACTTTTAGGCTCCGAGGACGTAAACACACCAACATCGGTTGTAGGGCGATTAACACAGACACACAAATATATATATATATATATACACACACACAAACATATATATACATATACATATATACATATATATAAACATATATATACATATATATAAATATATATATGTATATTTATATTTATATATACATACATGCATACATATATATATGTATGTATGTATATACATACATACGTACATGTATATTTATATAGATATATTTATATATACATACATATATATATATACATACATATATATATATTTATATATATACACATATATTTATACATTTATACACATATACATATATAATACACACCTGTTCGCATTTGGAACCAAGCGATTTTGTAAAGAGCTTAATAAACGCGAAAAAAATCATTAACGGTAGGCTTCCGTGCAATTTAATTCTAACAAATGGTGATTCACAAATCGCCGTCATCCCGGGTCTATAATAGAAGACACTTGTCCAAGGTGCCGCGTAGCGGGACTGAACCTGAAAAGCGAGCTTACACAACCGTGCTTTTGTGAACATATATAAGGAGATAAAAGAAAAAAAGAAGGCGTCACAGAAGCAGTTTCTCGTGTGTGTGATATTTCGTAGTCGAGTTTAGAATAAATTAAACGTTATAAATACGACATTATTGGAGACCGTTAAACTACAAACCTGGGTTTATTGAATGCAGCGACGCTTTCCTTTATTTAATGTCTGTTGATGTCTTAAATAAATGCATGGCTGACTCCTTTTAAAATCCACAACCACCATCACCACCGCTGCTACTACTACTATTTCGTTTCTTCAACGTTATGTTTTTCTAATAATAATAATAATAATAATAATAATAATAATAATAATAATACAGCATAGTGATACTGCATACACTATCCGTTCCCACCAGCTCCACCGCCACTACCAAGTTAATCTCAACTCTCACTACTACCCCCGTCACTTCTAACCGTACTTTACTTGA